>NC_088858.1:50998008-51295508 GCF_963853765.1 Magallana gigas | reverse complement strand
TTAAGAAAGTATGAACCTAAGTGGAGGTTTCTGCTCGATATCATCATCATCTAGGTCATCATTAAACGCATCGTCAGCTTCATCATTTATTTCTGTAAAGTTTGTATCAGTTTCTGAAGCAAAACTGTCGGAGGGAAAACTTGGCTCGGGAAGCACTGCAAGACAGATAAAAAACAAGATGAACAGACTCATCTCTATACATTAATCTGAGACAAGGTGAACAGACTCATCTCTACACATTAATCTGAGACAAAGTGAACAGACTCATCTCTATCTATTAATCTGAGACAAAGTGAACAGACTCATCTCCAAACATTAATCTGAGACAAAGTGAACAGACTCATCTCTATACATTAATCTGAGACAAAGTGAACAGACTCATCTCTATACATTAATCTGAGACAAAGTGAACAGACTCATCTCTATACATTAATCTTAGACAAAGTGAACAGACTCATCTCTATACATTAATCTAAGACAAAGTGAACAGACTCATCTCTATACATTAATCTGAGACAAAGTGAACAGACTCATCTCTATACATAAATCTGAGACAAAGTGAACAGACTCATCTCTATACATTAATCTGAGACAAGGTGAACAGACTCATCTCTATACATTAATCTGAGACAAAGTGAACAGACTCATCTCTATACATTAATCTGAGACAATGTGAACAGACTCATCTCTATACATTAATCTGAGACAATGTGAACAGACTCATCTCTATACATTAATCTGAGTCAAGGTGAACAGACTCATCTCTATACATTAATCTGAGACAAGATGAACAGACTCATCTCTATACATTAATCTAAGACAAAGTGAACAGACTCATCTCTATACATTAATCTGAGACTAGGTGAACAGACTCATCTCTATACATTAATCTGAGACAAAGTGAACAGACTCATCTCTATACATTAATCTGAGACAAAGTGAACAGACTCATCTCTATACATTAATCTGAGACAAAGTGAACAGACTCATCTCTATACATTAATCTGAGACAAAGTGAACAGACTCATCTCTATACATTAATCTGAGACAAAGTGAACAGACTCATCTCTATACATTAATCAGAGACAAGGTGAACAGACTCATCTCTATACATTAATCTGAGACAAGGTGAACAGACTCATCTCTATACATTAATCTGAGACAAGGTGAACAGACTCATCTCTATACATTAATCTGAGACAAGGTGAACAGACTCATCTCTATACATTAATCAGACCATAGTTATAAAGTCCAATCCAAAATAGGCCTAAATGAATCTGTTTAATTATAGACAAAGGCTGAATAATCTAATTAATAATTTCTGGATTTTACAAAATGAGGGAATGAAGAGACAATATACCAGTACTCGTCCTTACCTCCTATTTTGGGGAGTTCCCCTGTGCAGTCCTTGGGAACATGTTCAGCACATTTCTTGTGACAATTAAACTTACAATCTGTAAAAAAAACAAGATATCTGTGAGCCAATGCTCACTAGTGATACCCCCGCTCTGATGTGAATATGCAAAATAAGCAAAGTCGACATTTAACAGAAAGCTGGCATCCGATTGGTACAGAAATATATCCCACAATATGGCATGCCTAAACAAATAGTGTGTTAAAATTTCAAAGCATCTGCGATAAATAGCTGTTGAGAAATCTTTGAGGAAAATTTGTTTGAAAATTTTGGCTAAAATAAACAAAGTACTCATTTAACAGGAAGATGACGTCCGATTGGTACAAAAAATATATCCAACGGTATGGCATGCCTTAACAAACACTGTGTAAAAATTTCAAGCATCTCCGATAAATAGCTGCTGAGAAATCTTTGACGAAAATATGTTTGAAAATTTTAGCAAAAAATAAACAAAGTCATTATTTAACAGGAAGTTGACGTCCGATTGATACAAAAATATATCCCACAATATGGCATGCCAAAACAAATAGTGTGTTAAAATTTCAAGCATCTGCGATAACTAGCTGCTGAGAAATCTTTGAGGAAAATTTGTTTGAAAATTTTGGCTAAAAATAAACAAAGTCGTCATTTAACAGGAAGTTGACACCCGATTGGTACAGAAATATATCCCAAGCTATGGCATACCTATACAAATATTGTGTAAAAATTTCAAGCATCTGCAATAAATAATTGCTGAGAAATCTTTGAGGAAAATTTGTTTGAAAATGTTGGCAAAAAATAAACAAAGTCGTCATTTAACAGGAAGTTGACGTCTGATAGGTACAAAAATACATCCCACGATATAGCATGCCTATACAAATACTGTGTAAAAATTTCAAGCATCTGCGATAAACAGTTGCTGAGAATTCTTTGACGGAAATTTGTTTGAAAAGTTTTGCTAAAAATAAACAAAGTCGTCATTTAACAGGAAGTTGACGTCTGATTGGTATAAAAATATATCCCACGATATGGCATGCCTAAACAAATACTGTGTAAAAATTTCAAGCATCTGCGATCAACAGTTGCTGAGAAATCTTTGACGAAAATTTGATTGAAAATTTTGGTTAAAAAATAAGCAATGTCGTCATTTAACAGGAAGTTGACGTCCGATTGGTACAAAAATATATCCCACAATATGGCATGCCTTAACAAACACTGTGTTAGAATTTCAAGCATCTGCGATAAACAGTTGCTGAGATAAATGCGACAGAAATTTTTGTTACGGACGGACAGACAGACAGACGGACGGACGGACGGACAGACAGACAGACAGACGGACAGACAGACAGACAGACAGACAGACACACAAGGGTAAAACAGTATACCCCCTCTCCTTCGGAGCGGGGGTATAAATAAAACATCCTATAGCTCAAATACACTATAAACTAATAAAACCATGATGTTTTTGTAATGTTTTGGTTTGCAATTTACAATTTTGCAATGAAAATGTCAAAAAATGAAAATACAAGCTATACATGCTTTAAGTTTTGGTAAGATATTTAGAATTTTATTAAAGGCAGAGTTATTTTATTAAGTTCAAATAACATGTAAATACCAGCACAGAAAAGTGCTGGTTGAAGTATTGTACAAATGCCTAATAGAGAGAGTTCTATAGCTGTATAAAGGACCTGTGTAAACATACCTTTACACTGCAGTCCCTGTCTGAACAAGCCGCGTAAAAGCTTCTTACAATACTGGCACATGGTTGGGCGGGTGTAGTTGCGAACATTAAACGTGTGCGGTACTTTGATGCGAGACTGAACCTCTCGCTCCATCCAGATCGGTCGACCACTCCAGGATTTGGACCGGTTGTTCCGTGGCTCTCCTCCCAGGGACAGGGTCGAGCCGGGAACGGCCAGGGAGGTCTGTAAAATAACAACTCTCTTATTTCATGGCTGAGACCTTTTAAAAACGTTGACTCTTTTATTTCATGCAAAATGAAGAAAACAAAATATAACGTGAGACAGATGCATGCAAACTGATATGAATGATGGCAAATCTCTACCCATTTTCTTTTTTCTTTGCCAGTTTCATAAAAACAGAATACCCCTAACCCCACATATCAACACAAAAACACAATTTGTAAAGTAAGAAACCTAACCCCTTATCCCAGATAAAATAACCGCTTACTCAAACACTTTGAATAAAATTAATTTTTACCTCAAAATAAGACAGTATATTGAATTCATATTTTTGGGTGCACTCACATGCTTGCATATGCACCCAAAAAGTGAGTGGGGCTCAAATAAAGCACTCTCAATTTATAACTTTGAAAAAAAAAATGATTATTAATTTGGACACAGAATAATGGTAATGTTATATCCTAAATATATCACTATCCCCTTTCAACATATAGCATTATAAGTCAGGAGTGTTACCTAACCTCGTGTAAGTCCAATGTAACATGCATGCAATCTGCACCTATTTTTAACATGGACTGCCCAGGTTAATAATATCTAGTCTATACTGAGGCAAACTATATATAAGTAATTCTATGTAATATATATACAGTAGCATCGTGTCTTATGGATGAATTTAGTACTGAATTATAACCCTACTCACAGGATAATGATGGTAATTCATTCATTTAATAAATAAATATTGTACTGACCAACCCAAATTCACAACAAATCTTAACATATATTTACAACAATAATGCAATAAAAAGAACAGCATTTATAAAGGAAAATACTAAGCAAGGGGAAAACTACAGAGTTGATTCATGACAACATCATACCGAGAGAGACCACTGGGTTATAGACCCAGCAGTTCTCTCAGCCGCCATAGGGAAACAAAGGAACAGAGCAGAAATCAAAATTAGACGGGATTCCTGGAGAGGGAGTATTTAGTAGTTCTGAATTGCCAGAGGACACTACATGAATATAAAACAGGTCCAGATCAATAGCGTTACGCGGCCGGCCGTCTGCAGAGACTTCCCCGTTACATGATAAGCATGAAAACGGGTGTCAACTAATCGCCTCAAACTGTCACAAAACACAGTCACAGTTGAGTTCACCCACGCTGTATTTGTCGGGGCATGCAGTGTCTCAGATCAAGAAACATCTAGTACTTGTCGTAATACACGTATAAGGAAGTTCATTTCATTCTATTTTTGCTTCATTCTTTCATCATTATATGTACAACAGTGTATCAATTGTAGCAATCAAAATAACATTAACACCTTTCAAACAATGTGTATCTAATTTGATCAGTTTACAGTCTGGGACCAATATTACAACACAGCAGTAGCTCTAGAGTAACTCTTTATTTACCAGTTCCAATCATCAATAGCAAATTTTACAAGAAATGCAAAAACTCTAATTCTATAGTATCTCTGTTTCTGATGAAGTTGGGAATTGATGGCGACCCAATTTTCATAGATTTAGTAGTTCCTGATAACTAACAAATATTGGTATTTTACATCCTCAATGGGTTATGAAACACTACTTTGATTCATTGATTTTACTAATTAATCAAAGAGATATTCTCATAAACTTAGATGCATGAAAATATACAATTAATAGAAATTGGCCACCATAATTTTTAAGGATTCTTCATTAATTGATATCTAATATTATGATCTAGCATACAATTTAACTCTTTAATAAGGTAAAGGAAAAAGGGAAACTTGTCAATTAAGCATTGAAGTTTGAGACAAATACAAACAATGAGACATATCAAATTAAAGTTATAGCCATGGTAGTCCATCATCAACAAACACATCTTAGGTTTTTTCAGTCCTTACATTGCAATATACTTGTATATCCGTGAGTGGGAGGGAAACAACAGTAATGTGTATTTGGTTAATTGAGAAGGAAGTAAAAGAATGTCTGCTGAATTAAGTCATGGGAGGGTCAGAAGATGATGTGATTAACACGGCTAATACAGCAGTGTAACTTTCAGTTGGAATACTCTGATGATATCCATGAAATTCTACTCAATACTTGATACAAACAAGGACTGCAAAGGCCTTGCTCTTAGTGATAGGTGTCTGGTCATGTACTGTCAAACACACATTGACCTTTGCCATTTATCGATATCACAACCACTGACCAAAAAAACCCGTCATGTCAAATGTTTCATATTAAAAATATTTCCTATAACTTAATTCCAAAAGAACATCACTTGGCTGACCACTGCAAAAATATACATCCATTTCAACACTGAGCTGCAAGCAGTTAGAGATAAGCCGTGATAGTTGCCGCCCACACAAGAAGCATGTGTTTTACAGGACTACAATAGAGAGAAGACAACAAGCATAATTTGTATGAGACAACAAGATAGAAATGACAACAAACATGTACTTCATTGCTTTCGCCTTTGACACCAGTTGAGTTTTTATTAGAGTCAGTCTGCAAATAAACAGTTAGTCAAAATAAACAGAGAGTTACTTTTTCCCTAAAAACCTAAGTTTGTTATACAGCTTTTTAAAACAGAAAGTTGTGTTAAAAGTAGTCTAACTACACATACTTATTTGAAAAGCATTTCTTAAATAATTTTCCAGGAAGATATTATTTGTTTATTATAATCTAAAGACTATCAAAAGATAATTAGTGAAAAAGAATATTTTTAGGTTTTAAACATTAGAAGCTGGAGAGACAGTCTTGTCAAATAGTCAAATATGCTACATGATGCAGAGTCTCTACCTGGGTCTGTTGGGCATGCACAGACCCACACCTTGATTTATAAAAAACGAGAAAAAAAAGTCCATATTAACAGCCGGACTCAGATCTCTTGGGCCAATCCTGGAAGAGTTGACCCCATGCATACATTATATCACTTATTTTATCAATTCTTTGACTGCAGAGAATAATATATTTTCACTGGATGTATTGGGAAAATGGCAAAAAGGTAAAAAAATTAGGGCCTATTTCTGTTTGCATGAACTGAATTCAGGATCCCAATCCATACATCTGAATTTTGTGAAAATCCACAGTTCTGCAGCTGCTTCTGATAATAGAAAATAGATTAAGAGTTTTTTAATTATTCTGATTTAAAAAATCGAAATACCCCCTCCCTCATGAAAAAAAACACCTCTACAACCCCTAGTTACCTGTCAAAAATGAAATGATTAATGTAAATACCCAGTAGTTAGAATCCATCCTCTTACAATTGTCAACATTCAATGCCCTTCACAGGATAACCTATTAATTCTGTGACTGTAACCTAACCCCAAATGGAACAACAACGACCACAAATAGATGTACCATATTTAAAACTGCAAACTCAGTTTCTCAGATTAACCCTTCCCATACATGAAAAAGGATACAGGGATTGTTTTATTCATGCTCATCTGTTCCTCACAACTATTTCTACATATACATAATACCTTATATTACAGAGCATATCATTTATTGTTGAAATACCATCAACAAAATTCAATATCTAATCCACATTTTGGGGGGTACTTTTCCTAACAATGACCACAAAGTTTCACAATCTGGACAAGTCACTTGTATTCACTACAAAAACACCAAGTTAATTTCCAACTCACACCAGACTTTCAAACAAACATTGACATTCTATAATAAACAGCTTTTACATCGCCATGACAATGACCCTGACCTTGGAGATGAGTGTGACCTGGCTGGGACTATCTGGTAGGGCGACAGAGTCGCTCTTTTCCCTCAGGCTCAGCTCCTGCATCGGGTATGTAATGCTGCTCGTTGAAGGACGACGCTGTCGATCATACGAGCAGTTGTTTGGAATTTTGAAGGCACAGCGCTTGTGAAAATTCAACCCACAACCTGTAATATTAAAAACTAAACTCATCTTTGAAATTCACAATTATAATGCAGGTTTTGGTATTTAACTTTGTAAAACTGATCAAAACTTTTGAAAACAATTTATCAAAGTTGTGCAACAGCTTTATATTTTTACACTAAACTCATCAAGACATTGCTAACTGTTTGACAAATTTTTTTTGTAGAAATGAATACCAGGTACAAATTATGAAGTACAGAGTATTTCCATGCAATGGATACCTGACAAGAAAGAAAGTACTAAACGATCAGGGTGAGGGCAGATAAACAGGTGATTATTCAATACATGTGGGGGTCTAATTGCAGGTAATTCTGGTGGACAGTGATGGAGCTGATTACCTTCACACTTGAGCCCCTGTTTGACCAGACCCCACAACATCTCCCCGCAGAAGTCACAGAAGTGGGGCGACTTGTAGGAGTGAATGGACAGGTTGTGCCGTTTGACCTGCAGGTCTTCCATCGTGATCTGAGCTGTAATACAAACACAGAGTTATCAATAAGCATATCTCTGTCTACATAAAATGGAAAGTTAAAATGTAGCTTTAATTAACAGAAAAATGCACCCCCTCACCCCCCCCCCCCCAAAAAAAATGAATTACTGTTGATATCAAACAAGAACATAAATACATGTATATTAAAAATAAAATAATGAATAAATCTGAATATTACATTATCATTTTGGGCTTATATTCTATAAAAACACCGTTAAAGTAACAGACCAGACTTGCGAAACTGGTCAACAACAAAATAAAATCATTTAAAATGTAAGCATAATTTAAGAAATGCAAATATTTACTTCGACTCAGTACCATAAAAAATCCTGACCAATTGGAAAGCCAAAGAAATGGGTGAGGGGACTGGGAAACACACTGGGAAAAATCTAACGTCAAATTTCAACACAGCCTCCATTTACGCAGAAAAAAGTTCTAAATGCTGACTAAAGTCTCCCTGTTCCTGAATTTGTCATTAGCCAATACATCAATGGGAGGAGGACCATTACACAAGTCACTCATCAAACCCCAAGTAAGAGGATTATACCATCTTACGATTAATAGTCAAAAAGATGAATGAAGGATTCTACGTTTCTTAAAAAACAGAAGGAAGAGGTGTCAGCATCATTCTTTCTTTTTAATAATCTGTAATTAAAGAGAAGAGAATTGACTGATGGCAGCATTCAGTGCTTATCTGAGAATTTGATAGACCTGATCTACCAGTACCAGGTAAGACAGACAGGCTAGCCTCTGTACTTTGTGCAGTAAGAGCTCTTTATCCAAGAAAGTACTACAATCTTTAGTCAGGTTGTGAAACCACGTCAAGTGTCACAGCTCTTACGATTCAGGCGGGTCTCATCTGTATAAATCTAACAATGGACAAAAATAAAAGTCTGCGCAAATATTGACTGCACTCACTGGTTCTAAATTTGTCTCTGACATCACTACGAATGCCAACATGTACGAGAGATACACAGCGCGGGAGTTAATGAGTACACTTCTCCGCCCCAGACGGTTGGGCCTCCTTTGATGACGGAATGTTTGGACACTAGTTACATAAGGACACATTAGATCGGCAGCAACTTTAACAGCCCTGTTTGATTTGTTTTAAAACCACCCACACAAAAAAAACAAGGTCTACGTTATATCAAATACAATGTAGCTTAGCTAACAGAGAGGCCAATGACTTCCAAAGGATAACCCAATCATCCTTAAAGGTAGACAACAATTTCTTTCACCCTTATCATGTTAACTCTTGATGGAAATAATCACATGAAAGATTACATTCTTATAAAAAGTTCATGGGTATATGATGTGCCTGTCTTCAAAAAGATGCACATATTACATACTCAGTCACATTTTGAAAGAAAATTTTACTATGGATAGGAAAAAAAATTACAAGTAGGTCATTATTACATACTGTAGATTCCTCATTTTACAAGTTACTTAATTCCACGATCCCATTGTTTTGTATCAGAATACAAGAATATAAAATCAAAAATACAGAACTTTTACCCCAATCTCCTCAGAAAATAAAAATTAGATTTTAAAATCTGCGAGGGGTGCTTCTCGCGATTTTACGCAGATATCAATTCTTTGAGTTTCATTAGAAATCGACAGTACTTTTGGGTCATGATGTCACTGTAATCCAGTAAAAGCGTAACAGATTTGACTGCCATATGTGATCCTGACTAGAGACATGATTTGAGGATGCATTACAATAAATATCCAAAATGAGACAAATATGACCTAATTTTGAATTGCAACAAATCCCCCCTCTAGCTGCAACAGTTTATCAAAATTGCTTATTCTTACAATGCTCTAGACAAAAAGCTAAACATTGGACTGATGGACACTGGGACAGAAAAGTCCAAACCATAATATGGTTCATAAAGATACACAAATAAAATCACAATTGCTACTTTCATCTTAAAACCCAGTATTTATTAAAAGAACTACATTATGATATGACCAAATATCTGCCTCCCAGTTGGTATCGTATCAAAATCTTCATAAAACATTTTACTGAGGATGCATATCGTATTTATCATTGTCCAATAGCCGTTCATCTATGATGTCATTAAAATGGGCAAATTCCTGCAATTTTGCAAACAATTGAAAATATTGTCATTTTTCCTTAATAAGTTTATATTTTGCATTTGAAGTAAAGAGTGCAGCTCTCCTAAAGTACGAATTTTATAAATGTGTTTGTTCATATGATTAAACACATCACACTTAAAAATGGTATTTGAGCAAGCATGCACTCAATGTTTCCCAGTCAAAAAAATCATTGGAAAACACCCATACTTTGCTCCAAAACATTATTAAGTTTATTAAAATAAGACAATCTTCATGACGTCATTTCTACATTATGACGTCACAAGGGTAAATATCTTTTACATACATATTTCAATTGGATTTCAAGTATCTTCAACCTTATTTTTACTTCTCAATATAGAACTTGAATTTTGGGGGCAAGAAATGCATAATACCGCATGTAGTCCATTGAAATTACAATCAACAGACCTCTGAACTTTTGGAACAACAAAGATGTCATGGAAGGGAGTGTCTTTGACTGTCTGATCATAAGCCATTCTTTGTATGCTATCAACAGCATTCACATAGAACAGATAAAGAATCAAAGTATTGAAATGCTTTTGTAAAAAAAAATGACATTTAGGGTATATAACATCTGACTTTAAACAGTTTTAGAATCTAGACAGAATCGATGTTAACCTACATGTATTTTTGAGTTCAAATCAATATTTCTCATAAAAAGCACACCGTAGTACCTATTGATAAGTGAACACATTTTTTTAAATGTATTGACATCAATGAACTTTCTGAAAATCATGTAAAATTAGATTTGCTCAATGATGACATTAGAGAGTAAACCTCTATATTGATAATGTACTAATGTAATGTACTAATGCTAGTAGTAACCACACTGGTTACTAAGCTAAGTGATGGAGAAGGACACAATTATAATGAAACAACATTCAAATAAAATATTTTAAACACATGAGATAATTTGAGTGATACACTTGATATTAAATTAGGATATAATCAGACAATGCTGTGGTAGCAGGAACTGTAAGCCAGAAATAACAAAGACAGGGAGTCAAGTGTTTGTGTGAGTAGTTTCCTGACTACAAGTCAGACTAATTCCTTCAGGTACTGATGTGGGGGGCTTCCTTTCTCATGACCTACATAATCTCTCATTATTATGACATCCTTCAGAGTTAACTGAATCACTCTTTTCAATACAGGAAATATTTTCCCCTAAAATGTCCAGCAAAATCAAATAGTATTCACAAGTACTACACAACCCATTGTGAGTCAGGCCAATGATGCAATACCAGGCAATGCTAGCACCAGCTCTAAAATTCAAATGAATTTTAAAAATTTGTATCCCAATTCCTGATAAAGCCATAAATAAGCTTAAATTTACTTTTTGCGGGTAAAAACATAGAGAGGAAGTTTATACACAAAATAATGTGTTGTTTAGTGATTTGTGAATCTAATGCTTATGGCAATCATAAGCGAACTGTTGAAACAACTTCATAGCGGAAAACAGCTTTAATTCATTTGGTTTTCAGACATAGGTGAACAATTTTCTGCATCATTATTTATCTTACCTAGTAAAATACCTGCTTATTTCAAAGGCTAATTGAGATGCAGAACTCCTTCAACAAGCTGTCTTATATTGTTACAGAGATCAAGGAGGGTACAGATATTTGTGATACGAGCAAGATTTGTAAAAATAAAACCACATACATAATGCCAAAATGACCAAAGTTAAAGAAAAGTCCAAAGAACTCATAAAAATCTGTCACTATCTACAGACTTGGTGGTTTCTCCATTCTGTTTCTTACATCAAATCTAGCAGAGATAGGAGCAAGCGATTAAATTCAAACTTACATGCATGAAAAAACAAGTAGGAATTGACGCCATCGTCCCAGTCCTCTTCCTGCAATACTTGATAGGCCTCCATTACTGACCCAGGTCCAGTCACTCATCAACTGACTAACCACCCACAAAACAAGGCTCTGGGTGGACGCCTGATATCTCAGTACAATCTATTTAATCTCTGAGAAATTAGTGTGAAAACACAGCCAATATCCAATATATTCACTCTGACTTTTTTTTTGCTCAGGCTCGTGGTGACCATAGTGATAGAGGAATATACACCAAACCAGGCTGCTATCTAGCCACAGAGACACTTTGATAAAAACTACAACAAGTAAATATGCCAATCATTCTCTTGTGTTCCCTTCAAAGAGACCAATTAACAACATTTGTTCATAATACTAGCCCAACTAGTTTTATGTTTGATATATTGAAGCACTGTGGTGTTGGATTAACACACATAGGCCATATTTTGAATAGCAAGCAATTTGCCAATATTGCACCGTCTATGAGATTTAATTGCATAGAGGTGGCTCACAAATTAATAAATAGTGATAAATTGACTTCCTCTTCATCTAATATAAAGTTGGCTGCCAGAAATCAGGCCTGTGCAATGACAACAGACTGGTTCACTCCAATCAAGTACATTTAGACCTTAAAGACAGTGTTATACATGTATTATCAATTAATGATAATATGATGAAGAATTGTATGTTTCACATTCAACATTTCTGAGACAACCTTTTATTTGAATTATATGGTTTAATTGATACTTTTCTAAACCATAAAAAAAGCAATAATGATTTTTTTTTCTGAGCAGTGTCTTATCACATTTTAAAATGTTTGGACTAAAATAAATATAAGTGCATCAAATTAAACTCAACTCAAAAATCAGGTGTGATGCTTGGGTATCATTAGAAATTAGTTATTCCAGAAAATCTTTCCATTTTCTGATTTTCTTAATTAAATCACTCAGAGTCTAAAGAACTTGCCTCCCACACACACTGCTGAGTCTTGTTACAACTAAGAAATAGTACTTCATTGGGGCTCCCTCTTCTGTACCGACAGTCCGAGACAAGTGTATAAACTGTTATTTTGTTGAATCCACAGAGAACAGTGTTTATAACTAGGATGACATACATTAAGTGTAGGGAAAATGTGATTATTCCAGATACAGAACAATTATTTCATTTTGCTCTGTATTCATAATTCTTTTGAACAATTTGGCAGAAAGCAACCTATACTAAATTGAGAACATTGCTAAATATGATGCCGAAATGTATTTAAATAAATATTTATAAATCTGTTGAACTTGAAAAATCAATTGTATATGTTTACAGCATTTAGTTTGTCTCCAAACAAAATGCTTGTACAAGTAGATCAGGGTTGACATTGGGGCTACATTCAGAGTTAATTCCGTACCTGATAGAACGACTTCGATGAGGCAGCCCTCTTTGACATCTGCTGGACTGGTGACGATTTGTAGAATGTTAGAACTTGTGTTGTCATGTCGGAATAAAAGGAATTTGTCCACTAGACTGTAGAACCCATGCTCTGGAAACTGGAAAACAAAATGAAACTCATTAAAAATAAAATATGTACTGAAAATAAGTTATCAAACTAAATAAATCATTGATCTTCAAAATAGGAATACAAGACAAGATTTTATATAGAATATTGACATTTACAAATGTTTTTCTTTCTATGAACCTATCAAAGAGGAAAAAACATTTATTTTTGTGAAACATTTTTAATGGCCAATATATGAAAACAATTTTAATATATTGCTGAATTTAATAAAAAAAAATTATCAGAAGCTAAATCAATGTCATGTAGATTAAATGTAATTGAATTTCTGAAATCTCTGTAGCATTGATCTTTATTATTTTATAAAAAAAAATATATTCATATTTAATTGTACAAAACATTAATATATATGTACAGCATTTGTAGTGTACAGTAAAGCACACTGTACATTATAGCATGTTTACAGCACATTGTAAAATATAGCTATTAATGTGCAGCACATACTGAAAGTTGAGCACAAGCACAATCGTCCTTACTGACATAACCCCTGGAAAAAACAGAACAGTTTTTTTACCAACAAGACAGAATTATTCTTCACAAACTCTGATCCAAGACAAAGGTGTCATTCTGATTCCTGAACTCTTTTGCATAATAATTAATATTCATATATTCAAAAGTCTTGAGAAAGAGATCAAAGAGGAAAAGAATCGCAGTATTATTGGGAATGAGTGGAGGGAAATTCATTATAACTGCATTTTCTCTTATCTCAATAAAACATCACTATCGAAGACTAGCCATATACATGTATGATCATCACGAAGAAATAAAACAAGCAACAAATTAAACATTATAGAAACACAAAGATAAAAGTACATATCTGATTTTATATACAGAGATAAAAATATATTGGCTGAATCATGGGAGGTATGGAATATCCGACTAGACGTGTAGTTACTATAGAAACTATTGGTTTTTACACTTGGTATGATGAATACAAAGCTTGCGGGTACAAGGTGCTTACAGAGTCCAGCTGTCACATCAAATCAGTCGCTATTGATTGGTGATAAGTCTTCAGACTCGGTACCTACACACACATATATACTGCAGGGACTCCTCAAGAACGACTCTTAATTAACATGACAGAGAACGGAATATCATCTTAGCAGCTTCTCATGCAAGGGAACAGTAGCATGTATTGATTTTCATATCTGTTGTATACTTAAGTTATGCCTTTGTTTCAGATAAAGACAAATATGTTAATCAAATTTCCCTGCATTTCAAGGGCACTCTATGTTCCTAGAAGACAATCGCATCTTTGTTCCATTTCTCACAACATGCACTGTAGTGCATGGCAGAGAGAAGGGCAACCCTCCCACACAAATCATAAATTTAGAAATTTTTGATAAAGATATTCAACTTTTTAAAAGTTACACCGCTTCAAGTGTCGCCACTGATACTGAAGTATTAAAACTGGATCATAACCATAAAATCTTACTTATCATCATCATAGTATTGCACAAATATTACTAGACTGTATAATTAAATACATTAGGTATATACATTAAAGATATCTAGTTAATCTTCCTGTATCCATTATGTCATAACTAGTACCCTGGTATCAACTTTAATGCAACCATGCAAAACTTCAATCAATTTTAGGATTATGTTTTTTTCCTTTTATGAAAATAAATATTTTGTAAGGAAGTAACCCCAATGTTTCAATAGCTGAAATCTAACATTTGTAAGTTTTATTGGTATTTA
Source organism: Magallana gigas (assembly GCF_963853765.1). Taxonomy (NCBI): domain Eukaryota; kingdom Metazoa; phylum Mollusca; class Bivalvia; order Ostreida; family Ostreidae; genus Magallana; species Magallana gigas. Next base: position 51,280,605 of record NC_088858.1, on the reverse strand, counting down.
AAATGCACATACCTGGCAATAATCTCTATGTAATACACAAAATCATAAGTTATAAATTCTGTTCAACATCTAATTTTTAATGAGGACAAAAAAATAAACTATAATACATAAATGATTTCAATAACCAATTAATGCATAAAAATATTTTGCCTGCCAAATCATTACTGGTAAGCACTGGCTATATATATTAGTTTTATGGAAAGAGATGTATTTCCTTATGGCTTAAATGTTTTCACATTCAAGTCTTTCCTTCAGAGTTGAATACAAGTTAGGTCAACATTGACGACTATTATCTTTAAACAGACATGAATATCCGAAACTAATACCAATGATATTGCCATGGAATTCTTCAAATCATTTAATAATTTGTTTCCTTGTAAAAAGTTTTTTTTAAAGAATTTTTAAAAGAATTTTAAGGTACAAGTGACTGTTACTTTACATATAAGTGATAGGAAGAAATACTTGTTATTTTGAGTTGACTCAGAATTAATCAACAAAAAGATTGGAAGTTGTATGAGTGCACGCTCACTCAGTGAATTTCATACTAGGACATTGGTCTGTTTTATGCAGAATTTCAACAGCAATTTGAATGTAACATCATGACAACTAATGATCTAATTCATACAATACATATGAGAAAAATTCACATCAGCCTAGCTCTCAAGTATTATAAATAATTTTCAGATTAAAAGCTAATAATAAATGAAATAGCAAGAAAATACCTCATTTAAATTATTTTACCAAGAGAAAAGAAATAAAAAATGCAACTGCATGGGAATTACATTAATAATGTCGAGTCATTTATTTTATTGACCTTAAGCAGGAACATGGGAATTAACACACAAAATATTCATGCCTGCATATACAATGAGGACAGAAAAAGTTCCTACAAAACCACAACATCACACTGATTTATAATCAACACTACTTTAGTTTTAAAGAAAACTTTCAAAGAAACCTATGAAAAAAAGTTTATTTGCACTCTCCTATTTAAGCACTTTTGTATTAAAATAGATAAATAATTTGATTATTTTAAACTTCAAAAACCCTTCAAACACAAGTCTTTACAAAAAAAAGATGCTTTAGAACCATTTTAAAAAGGGCTTGGACTTTCAGTAGGGCATAGCTATCTATTTATAACGTCAAAACAAGTTAAAATGACGTGGTTTCAAGCGAAATGTGCACCGATTGCGTAGTCATAGCTCAAAATCCAGACAAATCTTGTTGATTTCAAAGAGCCATGGCTCAGTGGCCAGCAGTGAAATAGACAGGCTTACATCACAATGCTGTTTGACACAACTACCCAAAGTCCAAGCTCTTGTTAAAATGGTTTTAAGTGTTAATGAAAGCATGTTGGGTACTTTTTCATCAGTCCATTATGGAGACACCAGTTTTTTTTAAGATAACCTCATATTTCTTCAAAAATAACAACAGCTTTAAGCAGTGAATTCACATGAGTAAACACGTATTATGTCTAAAACATTGCCTCCATCATAACATAAAGTATTCTTGCTTTTAAAATCCATGAAAATCAACAATTGTGATAGTGTTAATAAGGTTCAACTCCCATGCATGAGTGAATATTTTTCAGCTGAAAATGATCATGCTCTTAAAACATTTTTTCAATGATAAATAGGTGCTGGAATAAGGTAAAACAGGTAAATGTATAAGTTGCAAACAAAAGTGGGAGCTTAATCGTTCATCTAGTTTTGTAAATTTGTAAGGCAGGGAAGAAACTAGTTTACTTGTGGTGAAAGGTACACTGTAAAATTGTTTCCCCATTAACATGCTTTAGGTATAATCAAGAAATATTTGTTTATAATATAATGTCATAATTCAATCAACTAATGTTGTTGATATTAATATGCAACATAGGAAAAAGATGAACTGTGAACATGCTTGATCACAGATGGTCAAGACGGCAGAGGAAATGAAAACAACAAAGACCAGATTGATAAATAGAAAGCCCAGATTTTTTCATGAATTTTCTTGTAAAGAGCCAGCAAATTATAATAGATATTTCCTTGCATTACAAATGAACAGAAAACAATTTCTAAGCCCTCAATTAGGTCTTTTCAACTAAAGTACAACTCAAAGAGGTGTTTGATTTGCATTTTTGTAATTTTTTAAAAAATCAGCATAAATCTTTCAGCATGTTTTTCCATATATTTGCAATTTACATAGAAATCTAACATACATGGTTAAAATTGGTTAAATTGGTTAAAATGTGAAAATTATCCTAATTTTAGCCCCTTTCCTTTGCACTGAGAGAGAGATAGAGTATTTAATTCATATTTTCTTAGATAAATCCTTTGTCTTTGCAAAATCTTATTCTAAATACATTATCAAAACGTAATCTACTATGACTATCAGACTGGTACCATATAATCCCACAATCATACAATATCAATATTGCTGCTTTTCTTGTATAACATAATTTTAATTAGCTCTTTGGATCATGGAGTTGGAACTACATGTGTATAATGCACACCTGACATACACTGACTTAATATGACACAATAACCTGTACTGATTTAACTGCATGGCATGTAAACAGTAAAATGATTAACATCTGCTTATCCAGCATTCATGAAATTAATATAGCAACAACTTAAAAGAGTTTATATAAACTGAATTAAATACAATGAAATAAATACATCTCTTATAATCACAGGTTATTTCACCCATAATAAATGTTTTTAAAAACTAACTATAGTCAATATTTTTCTTTAACCAGGTTGGGACCAATCTCCCAAATGGGATATAATAGCCCGTTTGGGATATAATAGCCCAAACGGGATATAAAAATAAAGTTGCAAAAAATAATTTTTTTATTTATTTTTTTTTTATATAAATCTGCATTAATGTGAATCAAATGCAACAACTTTTGGTTAAGAAGTTTTTCTATATGTCTATAGTTTGTAAGATTGATCCCCAAGAAGTTATGGATATACTGAGGGATCAATCTCCGTAATAGTACAGTTACAGAAAAGATTGTTAACCAAAAGTTCTTGTACAGTGAATTTCATCTATTCTAATGCGGATTTACATCAAAAAATTCAAAATCAAAATTTTTTATTTTTTGCACTTTAAATTTATATCCCATTTGGGCTATTATACCCCCAAACGGGCTATTATATCCCATTTGGGAGATTGGTCCCAACCTGTTAACAACAAATCTAAACGTGGATTTCAAAAACCCCATACTTCCATTGACCTCATGCTATTGAGAATTAACAAAATTGTGGAGTAAAGTAAACAAATGGTAAATATTATTCAATATGAGCAAACGGGTATATTTCAGGAAGTTTATACAAGTGGCTAAGGATTTGTCTAACAGCTGACTGTCTCACCTTTCTGTCTACAAATGAACAAGCTATCTCTTGTAAACTCGCTAGAGTTAGTTCGCCATCAATGTTGATCTGATCCCTCGTCAGACCTATTTGCATCAGAAAAGAAAAGCTCCTTCGGCCGCCAACTTCTTCCATTATGCCATGTGATGGGTTTTAGTGGGTGAAGATGTCAACTCGCCCGTCTAAAAAAATTTTCAGGCAATGGCTTCCGGATTGAAGCAGGTGCTTGGTCCAGTACAATTCAGACCGGATATTCCAAACTTATATGATATTGTTAAATAAATATAGATGAAAAATTACATATGATAGCATTTAATAATATAATGACATTTTAAGTGTGTTGTGCAAATCTCCAACTGAGTAAAAAAAGATAAAATTAAATAATGATAATAACACTTAACATAACTATATGAAATAGACTGTACACCGTATGTCCTGTCACGTGATTTTGACGTTTCAAATCCAATGTCGTAAATAAATAAGGTGTCGATGCATTAGGTATATATATAATGTACAGTACGGTGAAAAATACTTAAATACGGACCGTGCCTGTAAACAACTTTTGATTTTAACTTATGACTTGTTTGTTATTATTTACGACAAACAAGACCCGTATACGTATTTACAAAAATGGCCGAATCCGAACCTTCAAGTAGTCGAACAAACAGCTTAAATACTTCTAGCAGTCACAACGATGAAAACCACACACATGTTGAACTGAAAGGATATTTGTGGAAAAGAACAAAGTTATCAAGAAAATGGAAGAAACAGTGGTTTATCCTTAGAAATTCAGATCTTTTATATGGAAACACACCTGAGGTATTGCCATTGGATATTTTGCAATTATAGTTATGCAAATATTTGGATATAGATTTATCTAAAAGCAAAATAAAACATGAAGTTAAAAAGTTACAGACGAGAGAATTTCATGTATTTAGATGTGAGATTGTGAAGTCATTCCTCGAGATTTTAATGAGTAGGCCTACACTTGAAGACCTGTACTGTGTTCGGTATAAGGAGAAAACGTACCCAGGAGAAAACGTACCCAATCTCTAGGGTACGTTTTCTCCAGGAGAAAACGTACCCGGGTACGTTTTCTCCTGGAGAAAACGTTAAACGTACCCTATAAAAATCATAATTATACTACTTAATAGTTTTTAATACTTTTAAATGCTATTTTGCATAATAAATATACAGAAATGTAAGAATTTCATAGATAAATGAATTTAATACTTTATAATTTGGACATTTTAAATAATTTTCAAATGCTACTTTAATGCATATTTCAATGCATAGATGTATAGAAATATATTCATTTTATGAATGATATCTTTTTAATAATTGTAGCAACTTTTATTTTAGTACAAAATAATGACCTGTCATAAAGTGTTATCAGTCTACTTCTTCTAATTATCCATTTATCGGTAGCCTTACCGATTTGAGTTTCTCTATGCGAGATCCCCTGATTTTAATTATAGTGATAATCAATTACATACCTGAGGAGTTATTATTATGTAATATTATGTATTGCCTCCCCGCGCAGGAGGTAGAAATATTCACTCTCCACACATTATACATGTCAGTGGCATCGGAAGCAAATTGACTTTTCAATGTTACATCTCGTAGTAGTTTCCATATATATAAATCAAACAAATATTTGAAAGACTTGGACTTGGTTTTATTAAGCAACTTTGTTTTATAGATAATTTTCAAAAAAATGTTTTCAAAAACGCGATATCGACTTCTTGAGATACTCATCATTTAGTCCAAATGAGATCGCAATTAAAACTAATTATTTAACGTTTATGGTGGATTAATTGTCGACTAATTTAACTGCTCAGGCCACGTTCCTGTATGTGTATGTTACAAATTATTGTCTTAATGATTTAAGTACGTGACCATGGTGACTATGCATTTAAAAACTACAGCAACAAATGTTCATTGTATATTTCATTTTATTTCATTCAAGATTATCTATGAAAACTATTATTTATTATTTCCAAAGGGTACGTTTTCTCTTGGAGAAAACGTACCCTATAAATTGGGTACGTTTTCTCCTGGGTACGTTTTCTCCTGGGTACGTTTTCTCCAGCATTCCTGTGTTCAGCAGTGTGTAAAATTAACTTTTTTGTACCATAGACACAAATATATTTGCCAGTGACCAAATCCTCATTTCCTTTTTATTGCTTACTATCAAGTTTTTCCTACAAAGGTCTAGCTTCTTTGGAAAACTTCAGTTTAAAAAAAAAAAGAGACATGTTCTGAATTGTTTTTGACTTTAAAATAGCTGATGGCAATTACCATGATTACATTTCCTTTTTATCGCAATGTATATTACCGGGTAGGTATTTCTATTTTTGTTCTTTTGTAGACAGCAGTAAAGAACATTCCTCTTTCAAATGCTGAGATCTCTGAAACTGACGTCGATAAAAAAGACCATGCATTTAGGATAAAACCAAAGGACAATGGGCGTACGTTCTACATTCAGGCAGAAAACGAAAATGTACAGAATGACTGGATGCAGGCGATCTGCTTTGCCAAGGCAGCCGGTCATCATGGGGATAATTCACAGGCCTGTACTATTCAGTGATATCAATACGACAATACGAGTATGTCGTTCCAAAGACTGTAGAGCCAATGATTAAAATACTTCCAAGATTAGACAACCACAGAACTGCCATGCATGTAGAGAGAACAAATCCCAGAGTCAGAGAGGAAGTACATGTATACTGAGATATATTTTTGGGGTCAAAAGATTTACTATCATTCTAAATGTTGTAATTTGTTTATGTGATTCTTGGATTTCTATGACCTGACACTATGATTGGTGGGGTGGGGTTTTTATTCTGTACATGATAATAAGTAGAGTGGTTAATATTTTTCTTTTTCTGTTTTTCTTAGTCAATATTTTTATTACGTAGAAGTTATATAAATTATTATAAATGAAACTATTCCATGTTACGATATATTCCTCTTAGTCACTTAACATTTCAGACCAGTTACACTTATTTATGAATCATCACATTGGGTTTTTTTTTATTGTTATCCATAATTTAAATTGATTGTCATTTTGCTTTACCGTTATCATTGAGTATTGATAACCCAGTAGATGCGGATGTACCTTTCAATGCCAATATGCATTCATACAGACATAATCAATTTCAAATTCAATTTTGGACTATTTTTTATTTACTGATAATAATTCCATATCAATTAACATCATGAATAATTAACAGTTTGATATATATTTTTTAATTGATAGGTTTTCATTGTTACTAAAAGGGGCATTAGATACAAAAATGTAATGGCCTTTCTTCTTTGGGTCTTGCTTGATGGGTGATATTTGTTCATTGTGATTTTTTTGTCAGCTAAGTGTATTATGGAGCAAAGTTAACAGAAATCAATAGAGGAAAAATGTATTTGCAGATCTGTCCAATATCCTGTCCAATATGAAGTGTCAAACTGAAGTATTTAATTTAATAATTACATAATTTAAGGCATGTAAAAAGTACATTTAAATGTCTGTTGTGTTTCAATGGTGTCTATGTTACATGGGAATCAATTTGATCTTTCTTTTCTTATTCTATTCAAACAGTCAATATTTTTAACCCAGAATCTGTAAATAAGGAGATATTTGTACTAGTGATATTTATTTTATGTGTTTCTTATTCCGCATGGTGCATATACCAAGTAAAATTTACATATTGTAAATTGTTAGTACATGTATATACCTAGATTGGTAAATGTAGTATGACTGAGGACATCCCATCCTGTTTGTTTTATACTATACTTATCTGACATTTGTCTTCTGAGCAGCTACTTTAGATTTCAAAGAATCTGGTGAAGGGTTGCATCTCACCTGCCAATGGGATGGTTGCAACCTAGATGTGTGCTAGTGATCGGGACACACCTGTGTAATAGTGATTAGCAGGTTAGGACACGTGTGATAGTGATTAGGACACACCTGTGCGATATTGATTAGAACACATGTGTGGTGATAATTTTCGGGCCTACTAACCTAGTATCTAGACTTACTAACTTGGTGTTTTATTAATTTATTTGTTAGTATTGAAAATGGGTGACCCTATAACCTGCCTACCAAGTTTCTTCTTAGACAGCTTTCTGAAGAGAATACCAGTAGTTGAGCTCATAGGCACTAATTTCTTTCTAAGTTCACCCTTTAATAGTATAAATTACATTGTATTACAAATGTATTATTCTATAGGGTAAACTTTGATTACTTTTATTACAGAAACAAGTGTCTGTGTTTGAGCTGTAGAAATTAACCACCATGTGTTTAAATATATCTGTATACCATCTGATATTTTTACCTCAGGTGCCTAGATGATGATTTGTATTAACTTATTTGGAATTAAGGCAGTATCTAGGATCTGTCTAGGGTCTGTCAGTGTAGGTAGGTTACATTTGGGGCCAATGACCTTGGTTTTTATGGGATACTCGCAGGTCCGCTCGCCTGATTCTAGGCAAGAGTGTACTGGTAGCATTTTGGGTCAATCTACCGGTATCTTGGTTGTGGTATGAGTTTAATTTCCTGGTATCTTGTGACACTTGAGGAAAATTGTATGGTGATTGTTGTCAACTTGCTCAATATCTAGGTCAAGTTTGGGTGAGGTTCAATTTTCAAAGACAATTGTTGGGGTTTACTTTTTCATTTCTGTTTTGATGGAGTAGAATTTTGCAAGAAATGCAATACTGTAGAAGCACATATTTTCATTGGGTCAAAATTTTGTTGTTTAAAAACCAAATAAAATTTCGTTGACATTTAATTTCGTCATATTATATTCTCTTTGCAACCGATAATACCTGGGTGAAAAAATTCGTCATGGATTTAATTTTCATGATTTATACTGCCAACAAATAAAATGAAATTAAATCCTCAACAAATATTTCCGCTTCTACAGTATATTGCATAGATTGAGGAAACCCATTTTTATAAAACATAATTTTAGAGATGAGAGAATTTTTCAATTTAGCCTATTAAAATTGTGTAAAGATGCCTGTAATTAGTACAAGCTACATAGTGCTTTTTATAAAATTATTTAAATGATGTTGTTAGATAAGCAGATTGTCAATAGGGAATATTTGGTTTTGTAAAGCCACAATTCTTTGTTCCATGTTCATTTTTATGCTATACTGTGTATGTGATATTTCTAAAAAAAAACACAAACGTTCCACTGCAGTGCTTTTTGAATATTTAAAGTGGCTAAACTTTTGTTCTGTTAACAAAAAAGAGAGAGAAAACTAAGAACAAACTGCGCAATTGTTTTTTGTTACATTGTTGTTTTGTTGTTGTTTCCAGTATTGACCATTAAGCAGAGTTGCTCCCCTTGAATTGCGCACAAAGATGTAGAAATATATTGGACAGATATTTACATGTTCTTGTTTCATATAAAATGTGATTTTGAGAGAAAAGGTATTACTGAGCACTCCATTCTCTGTCGTCCTCCATTCATGATACTTTTTTTTTTCTATGTTTGACAATGGTAAAATTGATGTTAGTGATTGTTACGGTAAATTTGTCTTACTCTATATCTGACCATTGAAATGCATTATTTTCAAGACTTTTCTCTGGAATATTACCGGTAAGGGTGTCACTGGAACTATTTTTGAATTGGAGCTTACTTATGATGCCTTAGTACATGTATTCTGGGAAATGACTGAAACTTTGGGGCACTATTTTACAAGGAAGCATTTATTTTCTGGTTAATCTACAAGCTACACACAAGTGAAAGCTGTGATATATTTTTGTTTATATTTTTCACATTTTAAATAGATTTTATGAGTTAACATGTTATTGGATTATTATTGTTGTGAATGATTATATTGATCACTGTTTTCATCCTGTATGCCCATCAGTTTTCTATTTAAATAAACAAGGAAGAGATATGCAGGAGTTCTGTTTTACTTTTACTAACCAGTATGTTGTAATATTTTCATTACCTTCACTGATATCATATAAAATGTAGTTTTCATCTGAATGGATGAATTTTTTCTCCACCTTCTGATACAATTAAAACTCAGAGTGTAATGAAACAAACAATGTCCACCATGCATTTCAGTTACATTTATTTGCAATTGTTCACTGCAAGATGCACTTAGTTTCACGTTTCTATCTATAAATACGGATTTGTAATCCTACAAAGAGTATTAAGGTGGAATAACACATCATCCCAAAATGGCTGACTTCTGATTGAAACAACAAATAATGTAACTTACTCCATAGCTGAGTGGATAAAGTGTCAGGCTTGTGATGCGTACATGCCAAGTTCGAATCCTGCATGGTCTTTTGTTGTTACTTAGTGAATTGAATTTTTTAGATATTCATTTTTTATCCCCAAATGACAAATTTTTTGCTTATTTGTCATATGTGTAGTTTATTTATCATATCTTTAATTATAATTAAATAACGAACATTAATTTTAGTGACTTTTTCCAGGTGTGTTATTCAACCTTAAATACTGTGGCTTCATCATATATTTTGTTTGTTGAACATCAGTTTTAGTTGGTTTTTTCTTTTTCCATTTCCAAAACCAAAATTTGATGTTAATAATTAAAATAAGTGACCTTATTTTTTGGATGAGACAAATTTTATCAGTTTATGTTTCTTTGAATGAGAGGATTTTATTTAACCTCCAACAATTAATTTTTAATGCAACCCCAGTATAGTGTACGATAATTGTACAAACAAAAATATCCTTTGGAAATTTTAAAATGGTCAAATTAAAAAAAAAAATGTTTTCACTGGAGTTATGCACTAAGGTCAAATTTTAAAGGAGCAGAAGTATTTTTATGACATTTGGAATAAGTTAGTAACACAGCGAATTTATCCTCCAGCTATGGGTCGACTACCACTAGTACTACATGCATTATCAAATCAATGACATGTACAAATATAACATACTCAGAAGTTTATGTGTAGAGTGGGCTTTGTGAACATTGATTACACCTGGACATATAACATTACCACAGTCTGTCTGCATGTAAGAAAAGCACATACAGAAAAGGAAAGGGAAAGTTCAGGTGGGGCTTGCCTAAAGTCCATTTATAGAATTCACTAATCCAAAGGCCCACTGGTCCAAAGGTTCACTAGTCAGGAGGATGGAGGTTCACTCATTCATCGAGTATGAGGTTTATGTCCTATGGTTGACCAATTATAGTCTTAGGGTTCATTAGTACCTTTACACTTCATTTAATCATCATACTAATGAATTTTTAGAATATACAAGTAGTAAGCATTAGTTTCAGTGTACCTACCAACTAATAGATCATGATCGTTCAGAACATAGAGAAATAAAAAGATCAAATCGTTTTGTTTTTTTAATAGAAATGACAGGATTTTAAAATTCATACATAAATCTTAAAATATATGTTTATCCCCAAAAGTCACTCATGGTAGGAAGATATTTTTTTATTAAAGAAGTGACAAAGCATGCTCAACTAGGATGTGAATTGTACATAACATCTGTACATCTATCATACCTGTGTTTTTACTTTATTAGTGACACATAATACAAGTAGATTGCACACTCTTGATGGTAAGCTAACAATTATTTGGTTCTAATAAATGAAAGGAATAAATTTCACAATGATGGCAAATGATCAGAGAATAAAATATCACATAAGATACATGTTTCATCTTCCCAAGTCAAGGGTTTCTGATCTGCTCCACTTCTGTGAGAAGCTAACTCGATCAGAAACCCTCAACTTGGCCAGATGATAAAATATCTATTGGTACATGTACAATGTACTAACAAATTCTCTTTATATGCATCCACAATATATTAGCTTGAGTTTATAGTCTTTTATGACTTTAATTTAAATGAAATTTGATGGGCTGACATGTTTTTCAATTACCGGTATATTAATGTATGTAACAGCTTAATTTCCAGGGATGTAATTTCAGAGTGTATCCATAGGATGCAAACTCATGATTTCAATCAGATTGAATGGATGTTAGCTTTCTACAAAACAGCATATTCACATGTCTTGGTTCTGTGGAATAATGATCACCACTTAGATCCAATGACTTAATTATGAAACGAGATCAAGCAACATTGTGTAGTCTAGAATAATGTTGCATGGAATGGAACTTAAAGTACATGCATGTTTTCTCTCTGATTGCATTAACTGACAATAACTATTCTTTGAATTATATTAAATGATATAACACAACATTCACATCACTATAGTATAATAAAAAATTAACACTTAATCCAGTAAGCATAATTTGTACAACTGAGGCATTTAACTTCCTGAAGTAAAAAAATATATTCATAACTCTTAAGTTTTCAAATTCAAGCAGAAAAAAATAACAGAACCTATTAAGTGTTATATTTATTACATTTATCAAAGAGAAGCTCCAAAATTATTTTCAAGGCACCACAATTAATAAATTTTGGGAAAAAAACAGTTGCTACTAAGTCCAATATAACAGCTGCTCATACAGCACTTAAGTAAAATAAATGCCAAACACCCCCACAAAAATATACTGAGCTTATAGCCTTAATATATTAAGAGTTTTCCCAATGACTTACTTCCAATTACAAATTAATTAACATTTTTGTAGTAAAAGCTCCATACTTTAACATCATAGTTGTTTTGAAATTACATAGTACTTGTATTGTAGAATTGTCATTCACATTTATATAGCCATCTACACTAAACAACACCATCTATACAAAAAATTGCTTTTCTGTGACCTCAAAGGGAATGATCGTCTTTTTCATTTGGTGATCAACATATGCTCACATTTAAAGCTCCGAATTTTTACAAGCCTAGGATAAAATCCACTCGCTTCGAAAAATAATAATAAATATAAAGTCCAACATAACATCAATCACATCTAAATAATCCTTTTACATCAAGTGATTCACTGAACTCTTATACATGTAAACAAACCCCATCCCACATCAAAGTGATATTTTGAGAAACATAGATTGATAAAAGCCATGGCAACACACAATTGCCATGATTTGTGACAATACTTGACAGGATTTAGACAAAGAGATTTGATATCAATCTCAAGTACAAGTTGACTACACCCATTTTAAAGCAATTTAAACATGAAAATGAAAGAATGTCACATTCAAGAATTACTAATGAAAAACATAAACCGATAAATAAGTTAAACTTCTCCGCAGTGTTATTAATAATAAAATATGAATTACACATACAAGGATACATTATAATAACTCTAAACAAAAATGTTGATGCTTTATCTAATTAACAATGTCACAAAATACGCAGTACAGTTAAGGCGGTCAATAAAAATATGGGCAAATTTTTGTGATGAAAACACGTATACTTTAGTTAAACTGGCATGTCCTTTTTAAAATCAATAACAGTCACTCAAATGCAATTTATTTCTAAAATATATATATAACAGTACAATATTTTATGTTCATAGTGGTCACGTGATATGGCAGTCGCATGGTACAAGCAGATGTATTTGTGGTTTTGAGGTCATTTAAAAAATTCAATATTGCAAGGGCATAATCATGTCAAAATTCACAACTGAATTATGAAATAACTTGATGTTATATCGTAGATTTTGAAAAACGGTGCAAACTTTTTAAGATAAGAATATTTGTTAGTAGAAACCGTATTTTATAATGCATATGTTGAATAATTTTGAAGGTCACAGGGTTAATTTCATTAAAAAATAATTAATTTGTAAGATTTTACAAGGATCGTAGAAGTTTTTAAGTTACATAGCATATTTCAAATTCACATGTAAAAGTTTGTCGGGATCAGGTAAGTGTATGCCCTTGCAATTAAGTGATTTATTTAGGTACTCAGATTTTAGATATACGATATTTTATACAAAACCGAGGTGGCTTCTTTATACGATGCATACTTTTAACAAAATGAAAATAAGACTATGTAGGTAGCATTCTACTAATAATAATTTTAAACAAAATATTCATTTATACTTTTCCGTTAATGTATGACATTTATTTTTCTTCGCTATAAAACTGCACGATAGCTTTCAATGATTTAACTTAATGCGTCATTTTGAAGCATATGACGTCATATTTTGTAGTACAGCGAGAACGACATCTCGCTTATTTTTCAGTGTGTACGATATAACGGACATCAAAATTGTAAGTAATAGCATTTGTTGTTTTTAATTAAAAGATTAGTATAAGTTAATTTTACTAAGAAATAGATTAATAAGTACTTTCGAGGTTTGTAATATACTGTGATGTCATAATGCACATTTCCCGTACTTTTTGTCTGAACGGAGTTTATTGACAGCCTTAACTGTGCTGCGTAATAAAGTCTTTAAAACCAATGGATTCTATAATAATGAATCTTAAAAAAAAAAAGCTAGAACATATAGACAACATTTTTCTGTTTGTAGAGTTAGCTCCCTTAACTGCATGTTATAACTCAGACTTTCCCCTCCTTGCATACAGAACAACTTTATCCAACTGGGAATGGAATTTTCCTGTCTGTGTGACTGAAGAATAAAGAAAAATTGAATTAGTAACAAGCATTTCATTGATCTTTGATGAATCATAGCTATCATCCAAAACATTTGCACGCACACCAGTATATTTTTAGCCCTTTTCCCAGACATCTTACTTTGTGTCATCAAGTGTATTTTTCATTGATTTACAGTATCTATTTCCATATGCACCTTCTTTTTAATCTTATAAATCTTAAATCACTTACTTGTATTGCTGACTTTGTCAAATTTGTATTCTTCTTGCTTTAGTGGTGTCATTTCTGGACCCTTTAAATAAAATGTGCACATGTTACAAACAAATGATTGAAATACTTTTATCAACAATCAAAGTGGTTAATTTCCCAGGAAGTCGTGGAATTGAACTGTCTGTAAAGGCTCTTACAAAGACCTCCCCCTCTGCGGTGGGAATTCCCGTGATCTCCATCTTGAACGCCTGGAAGAACAGGTAGGACTGTCCACTGGGGCGTTCCACAGAACAGCTGAAGTCCCGGCCGTCCTGACTCCGCACCATTCCCATGGTCCACTCCTGTAGGACAGGTAAATATGAACAAGCAGGTGATAAAAGCAGTCTCAGATTATCAGGATAAGTATTACATTAACTGGAAGGTTTAGAAGGTAGATTATTGCTTATACATGTATTTGAGAGCTCATTTATAATTCAAGGGTTCAGCATTAATTGTTCAACTAAAGTAAAAACCCAATTGTGCAACCCATAATTCTGAATGATCTAAAATAACTTTACAAGGTAATCTAAAACAAAATAGTTAAGCTGTCTCCAAGACATGAACAACTTCTTTTAATGGCAGAATTACTAGTAAATGATCTAATGTTATCAGTATTAAAATGTCAAACAAAACAGGATCACTACATGTACTTTTGATCTGCTTAAGTTTTTAAAAAACCATTTGCATACCTCATTGGTCCCTCCTTGGCACTGGTATGAAAACTTACAGGTGACTCCATCCTACGTAAAGAAAAAAACCAAAACATGAGTTGATTACACTTCCAACTTGTACCTAAATTGTAACCTGAAAAGAATATTGCGTATAGTATAGCTTAGCAGTTAAGATATCTCTGTCGTATTTCCGCCTTAACGAAATCTTGGGAATGGATGAGGCACATTTGCTTAATAGTTCTACGACTTTGTACATGATCTGATGATGCAGCTAAATTCAAACGGTGTATTTTAGTGAGAGAGAGACCACTCTAGCAACCTAATCAATAACTTATCTTTCGACTTCACATACCCACTCCTTCTCAAACGACAGCAATGCCCCTCCCGGTTTAACATCAAAGTTTGCAACTTGAATTTGGTCTTCGTCCATTTCAAAACACATGACAGAGACTGAAACCGACATTAATACGATAATTCGCCACATTTTCTCTGCAACTCCCGATATTTACAACGCGATCGGAAGTCAAATAGGAGTTTGCCGCGAGGACCAATAGTATCGAGTCAACTTTGACTTTGAGTTCAAAGTTGAAATCTTAACCAACCGTGGAGTGTGTTGCATATAGAACACGTTGGGTTGAAAGTTCACTTCATTCTCTTCATCCATCCAACATGTCAGCTCCCTTGCGTTTTGACGGAAAGGTTGTTTTAGTGACTGGCGCTGGAAATGGTTTGTAAATTTAACCTATTTCTTTTAGGCCAGTAACGTAATTTCCTGAATAATTGTATTGTGCTGTCTTTTTAAGAGGAACGCATGCAAGAGGTGCAAAGTCCATTGCATTTGCAGGTTCGATGGTTCAAGAAATGGGATGGGGGGGGGGGGGGGTTGCAATTCTTAAAAATGTTCTGTCATTTTTCTCTTCAGTGTCAATTGCCTTCTTTGTAATTTTGTATCCAATGTTCACTCATTTTCTCATTAGGCTAGAAGTTGACTGTAAATTTAAAATGAAAAAATTATATTTGGAAAATTGACATCGTGTAACGTTATCGTTCCAGAGGTTCTTGGAGCACCTTGCACAATTTTTTCAGCGGATGATATTTGTGTACGTTTATGTAATTTTTTATGTAGAAGAGTTTATTTTAGCAGTGTCATTTAGCCTGTCAGAAGAGATATACTGGCGATCAGCCAGTTCTTGCCGACTACCATTTCTCCCCAGTGCATTGTTACGTCATTTTATCAACACATAAAATTATATATGAAAAATGATGTAACAATGCACTGGCAAGAAATGGTACTCAGCGAGAACTGGTCGCAAACCAGTAGTATTGGGAGGTCCAGGACAAAATTATAAGACTTTTTTTCATTCTTGTGAATGAAATTGTATCATTACTAATACATAACAGCAGTAAACTTCTGACTCTGATCTGTGAACTGTAACATGTTACACATTTTACTTAAGTTGAGGCCAATATCAGTTCATTTTTTTAATGCATTAATTTGTTTGGTTCATTAATCCATGGTCTTGTTAGAATAGATAAATGTTTGAAACTCATACAGTTCAAAATATAGGGCAAAGGTGAAAAAGTGGAATGATCATAATGTAGGATGAATCAAATACTGGTGTTATCTTTTTAAACCAGTAAATTAAATTACATGTATTCTCTGTCCCAAGATATTCTCAATTCACATTTTGCTTTATCATGTTTATTACTCGATATTTATTTATACCTCAGAGTTCAAAAAAGGTATGAAAAAATTCCAAGATTTCTCTTTTAAAATGCCCTCTGTAGCATGTTATGTTCAATACACAGCTTAAAAATATGATGTCTATGCGGATTTTGCATTACATGTTTGCAACAGACATTGAATGTACCTATATGATAACATAAAAAAATTGTGGGAAGACACCATTCCAAGTGACTTTTGAATGAAGAAAAGATAATGATAATGGATAGTTTACTTAATATCAAAGTTTATTTATATGAATGTTTAATTAAGAACATTGGCATTAATTTTGAAATAGAAGTTTTGACTAGAGTAAGTTTCTTTTATATGGTAATATTTTTTGTGTAAAATAGTTTTGGAATTATTTCTGTAATTGATGTCAGAATAAAAAGTTGATACAATCTAATTGAATTCATTAGCCTAACATGAGTTACTGTTAAGTTTGAAATTCAACAGATAGGAATATTTGAAAGTTCATCATTGCTGGTATTTGTATGGTTGAGGAAAATACCAATTTCTACCATACCTGAAGTTATAAATTACTATGTGGTGACTGCTTGTATCTAAGTAATTTTGATTTGGATGCAAGAATGTATCTGACCCTGCATTATAGGTGACAGACATGAAGATAGGCTCTTGTTGCGTATGCAGCACAATTTATCACTGAAAAGCAAACAACGACTGAACACGTTATCCAAACTAGAATTTGATTAGGAGATAACACACCACTAAAACCTTACATCATTTGATGGAAAAATTGCTTATATATTTATTTTCTGTTTAGTAGCTTATGATTTCACAAATTTTAAGGGTCAAGTAGCTTAGAGTTATTTTCTTCTTTTGCTGTAATTTATTCACTTTTCCCAATGAAATCAAGTCAGTAGGTTACCTGGTACATATGCCAGTGATACAAACATGGTTTTCTGGATGTCCAATATAATTCATTCTATTTTAATTTATTTAATCCATTTTGGAATAAGCCATTAAACAATGAAAATAAGGTCCAATATCATATAAATGTATAATACAGTGACTTAGGCGAACACAAACAGCTGTGTATTACAATGACTGTGGCTTACACTTACAGTTGTGTATTAGAGTGAATATGTCCTACACAAACAGCTGTGTATTACAATGACTGTAGCTTACACTTACAGCTGTGTATTGCAAAGACTGTGGCGTACACATACAGCTGTGTATTACAAGAACTGTAGCTTACACATACAGCTGTGTATAACACTGTCTATGGCATACACAAACAGCTGTGTATTACAAGAACTGTGGCGTACACAAAGAGCTGTGTATTGCAAGAACTGTGGCATACACAAACAGCTGTGTATTACAAGAACTGTAGCTTACACATACAGCTGTGTATAACACTGTCTGGCATACACAAACAGCTGTGTATTACAAGGGCTGTGGCATACAAAAAAGCTGTGTATTACACTGACTATGGCTTACACATACAGCTGTGTATTACACTGACTATGGCATACACAAACAGCTGTGTATTACACTGATTATGGCATACACAAACAGCTGTGTATTACACTGACTATGGCATACACATACAGCTGTGTATTACACTGACTATGGCATACACATACAGCTGTGTATTACACTGACTATGGCATACACAAACAGCTGTGTATTACACTGATTATGGCATACACAAACAGCTGTGTATTACTCTGACTATGGCATACACAAACAGCTGTGTATTACAAGAACTGTGGCATACACAAACAGCTGTGTATTACAAGAACTGTAGCTTACACATAAAGCTGTGTATTACAATGACTGTGGCTTACACATACAGCTGTGTATTACAGTGACTGTAGCTTACACAAACAGCTGTGTATTACACTGACTATGGCATACACAAACAGCTTTGTATTACTCTGACTATGGCATACACAAACAGCTGTGTATTACAAGAACTGGGGCATACACAAACAGCTGTGTATTACAAGAACTGTGGCATACACAAACAGCTGTGTATTACAAGAACTGTGGCACACACAAACAGCTGTGTATTACAAGAACTGTAGCTTACACAAACAGCTGTGTATTACACTGACTATGGCATACACATACAGCTGTGTATTACACTGACTATGGCATACACAAACAGCTGTGTATTACACTGATTATGGCATACACAAACAGCTTTGTATTACTCTGACTATGGCATACACAAACAGCTGTGTATTACAAGAACTGTAGCTTACACAAACAGCTGTGTATTACAAGAACTGTAGCTTACACATACAGCTGTGTATAACACTGTCTGGCATACACAAACAGCTGTGTATTACAAGGGCTGTGGCATACAAAAAAGCTGTGTATTACACTGACTATGGCATACACAAACAGCTTTGTATTACTCTGACTATGGCATACACAAACAGCTGTGTATTACAAGAACTGGGGCATACACAAACAGCTGTGTATTACAAGAACTGTGGCATACACAAACAGCTGTGTATTACAATGACTGTGGCTTACACATACAGCTGTGTATTACAGTGACTAGTGTACACAAATAACTGTGTATTACAATGACTAGTGTACACAAATAACTATAAAATGCAGTGACTGTGGCGTACACAATAGCTGTATAGTTGTATAACACCTTGACTTTTCTGACAGTTGAATGATACAGTGATTGGCTAGTATAATTAGGAATTGTTCTGTTTGTTTTAGGACTGGGACGTGAGTACGCCTTGGCCTTTGCTGAACGTGGAGCATCAGTAGTCGGTAATCAATGATTTATGTCATTATAATTACGGTACTTAAATAATCTACAAGATTCCTCTACATCAATATAATATGATATTGGCAATGTCATCATAATTATTATGAACCCTTTAATAATGAAATGGCTTTTATTTTATTATGTGCATATTATTGTCTCATGTCTCTAGTTGTGCATAACCATTTACTGAATTCATTGACCAACTGAAAGTTTTAATTGAATGTGTTTAATAAATTGCATGATATTTGTTAAGCTTGAAATATCAAAGTCTTTATTTTCAAATGGTATCTTCAAATGCTTTGTAAGTGAGAGAGCATATTACATAGGATATTTTTACAGTAAACGATTTGGGAGGAAATTTCAAAGGGGAAGGAAAGAGTTCCCGTGCTGCTGACATAGTGGTGGAGGAAATCCGGGCTAAAGGAGGAAAAGCTGTTGCTAACTATGGTCAGTCATAGGGGTCACAATCAGAAGGGTGAAGGGGGGGGAGTCCTTATTTAATGTTCAAATTAAATAACATGACCATTGACTATATAATACAAATGAATGTAGGATAATACCGGGTACTAGAAATTGCTTCCTCATGTTGTCAAAAGATTCCCATATTCACTCTCAGATTGACTAATTTTTTATATAGACTCGGTGGAAGAGGGAGAGAAGCTAGTAAGGACAGCCCTGGAGAATTTTGGTCGCATTGGTACGTCAAATACTTAACAAACATTTTACCTAAAAAGTTACATCAGATGCTTTTGAAATTTTGAAGTGATTACTAATTAAATTAATATGTGTATTTCAGATGTAGTTGTAAACAATGCTGGAATCCTGAGGGATCGTTCCTTTGCTCGGATCAGTGACCAGGACTGGGGTCAGTACCTACGTTGCTCACAATTTACCTTTTGTTTCGGTTGCAAATTTCCTCTTACACAAAAGAAATATTAGAATTTGTTAAAATACAATGTATTACCTTTCAAAATGTGCATTAAAATAGTGCTTGGCATGATAAACAGAGCTGAATTACTGTGGTATCATTAATATTCAAGGGTATCAATTTTCGTGGATAAAATGAAAATCACAGTTTCACGAATACGTAAATTCGTGGCCTATGACCCTATCAATGCAAAGTGTGAAAAGAAATGGCATTTCAATGAACATTTAATTTCGTGGATCAACTCAACTTAACAACGAAATCCACGAAAATTGGTATTCAACGAATATTGATGAAACCACAGTAGCATTTAAAGGGGCATGGTCACGATTTGGGTAAAAAATTAAGCAAGTTACAGAGCTTTCAATTCTTCGCTATGTAAACAAAGTGTTTGTTTACATTTTTGAATGTTGAAGTGAAAATCCCAGTTTTCGACGTAAAATGAATGTATTAATCGTTAGGAATTGTTTAGTTATGCTTTAAATGAATATTAATTAGATAGACAAACCAGCTTGAACAAGATTTTTTACTGGTATATTGAACCTATGTAAACAAATACAGGGCACGAGCCTTGTTTACATGAAGAATTGTGAGCCCTGTATCTTGCTTAAAATTCAACGACTGGCACCCAAATTTCATTTGATTATTAGACATGCATTCCTAAAACATTGCAAATAATAAAAACAGAAAAATAAAATTTGACCAAAATCGTGACCATGCCCCTTTAACCTTTGGAAACTGTTTACGGTCATTCCCTTTGTTTTGTCAGACTTGATTCACAAAGTCCACCTGAGGGGCTCCTTCCAAGTGACTCGGGCAGCATGGCCTCACATGAAAAAGAACAACTATGGAAGGTCAATTTCTTTTGGTTTTATTTTGAATTTTTAACTCTGTTCTTTTAGAATTACAATGTTAGTAGAAGATTTTTCTTGATGGATATAAGATAAAATTTACTGTATAAAGGGAAATATTCACCCTTGTTTTATATTTGCCCCTTTCAACCTTGTTGTCAGCAAGCGAATTTAAGACTGGGCAAATCCAATTGTCAATTATTTTTCTTTTTTACAAAACTGTGCCAGGGTGAATTCAAGATGGAACAAAACTGTTAGCAAGTGTAAAAGGGCGAACATAGGGCAAAGATAACCATGCATACAGTAGCTTAAAATTCAATGCTTGCAGCAGAACATGTGACAAAAATACAATTTCATCTGTCCCTTGTAGAATCATCATGGTGGCCTCTGCTGCTGGTATCTATGGCAACTTCGGACAGGCTAACTACAGCGCAGGTAAAAACAGAATCCTCTTTATGAGTTCAGCATGAGATTTAAAGACAATACTCAACCTTATGTACATTATAACGATAAGAACTTCATTGGGAAAAGTTAAAACTAAATTAGCATTAAGTTACAAACTTGCATATATAGAATTGGAATATATATTCAGTCATTGATGTTTATTTTTGTGTTCATAGCCAAGCTCGGACTTCTGGGACTGGGGAATACTCTGGCCATCGAGGGGAAGAAGAGCAACATCTTTTGTAACACGATCGCTCCCATAGCTGGATCCAGAATGACAGAAACCGTAATGCCACCTGGTTCGTAGCTTATACATGTAATTGTTTAACTATAACTATTTAAGATGGGACACATGGCGATATTAATGTAGGTGAAAGTGCATTCTATTTCAGAACAAATTCATTCTAAATTTGCAAACTGTACAATATTTAACCAAAAATGCACTTTTTAAAATTCTTAAAAAGGTAAAAATTGTAAAAGGTCAGTTTCAATTTCATGACTTGCAGATTCATCATAGGTAGCTGACTTTTTATCTTATTGTGGTACACAGGTTAAACATAAAAAGAGTGAAGGAAAATAGTACATGTAATATGAATTTATGGATAATTTTTGTTAATTAATTTTAAAAAAAGTGAAACAATTTGCATTGTTGTATACTAATTCTACCCTTTGTCTTTGGTACAGATTTAGTGGAGGCGCTGAAGCCAGAGTACGTGTCTCCTCTTGTTCTGTATCTGTGTCACGAATCTTGTGAAGAAAATGGGTCATTATTTGAACTTGGAGCGGGATGGATAGGAAAATGTAAGTAGAATTAATTCAGTCAAGTTTTGGAACACACATTGGATATGGAAGTTTGTAGATTGAAGTAACACTTGAGCTCAGATTAATCTTAAAATCCCGTAGTTCAGTAGTGCTTTGATCTAGCAGTGCCCAGCAGGATAAATCTTGTAGAATTTGTAATTGTCACTTGCATTGTATTTGCTGTTTTCAGTGAGATGGGAAAGAACAAAGGGGAGTGTTTGTCGAGAGCCAGGGAAGAAGATGACCCCGGAGGATGGTAAGTATTACTTGATACAGGTAGATAAATTGTGGGACAGGTGGTAGAACTAATCAACTAGTCCCATCAACCTGCATGTAGATATCAAAGTAACATGTGGGTAATGATGATTAGATAGAAATCATTAAAAAAAGAAATATTTTTACAGCTGTACTAGTATTGTTTTATACAATGTACTGGAACATATATATATACATGTATATTGATTTTTGTATCATTAAATACATGCATACTCATCTGCTGTTGCCGTTTATTTGACATCATTGACTTTTTATTATATTTTACATTTTAGTTCGTGACAACTGGGACAAAATCACAGACTTCAGGAACTCCACCCATCCCACTAGTACTACAGGTGAGGGGCTACAACTAATAGTCCTCAGAATTTTGTGCAGCTCATTAATCACATGATATGTAAGATTGTACAGTACTCATGTCAATTATATATTTTCTATGAGGTCTGTTGATTACGGATCATTTTGCGACAAATTTTTTAAGATTATAGAAATGACAGCGTTCTAGGTACCTTTTTCTATGCGTACACATGTATACATCTTAGCTTTTCTGAATGGGACATCACTTGTTCCTAGGGGGATTGAGGATGTAAATATAAAACAACATTATCAGTGACAAGGAGGTTACATGTATGTGACTAACAGAGCTAAGTCATTTTGTAGAGTCCTCGGCCGAAATGTTCAACATTCTGAAGAATTTGGAGAACCAGAAACCATCACGATCTTCTCCTTCCTCTGGCGGCATGGACATAGTAAGTCCTAGGAATAAGGCACAACCCTGACTGCTTACTTACATTGATTGACATTAACTTATTGTGATTTGTTCTGTTAACTGTGTACTCTACCGTATATTGGGATGTCCCTCAGTATCATTAGTGCCATGGTTTCACATCACTGTTTTACAGATAAGACTGATGTATTACAGGAATTATTCCCGTTTACATTTCTTCAAATAGGGTTATATATAGCTCTTGATCTTTGTGTATAAAACAAATAATTAGGTACATGTACATGCTTATACAAATATTTGTGGGCTTTATTCCTAAAACTATCTGTTCTATACTATAGATCTCAATTTTTAAAAAAATCATATAATCTGATCTTCCGACTAGAATTCCTGTTGTGATTTCACAGAGCTGTGACCTTGTTTGGGTATGTGTGTTTATTATTTTAATGACAGGAAGCGGCAAAAGCTCATCAAGCCCCGCCCACTGAGATCAGTTACACAGAGAGGGACGTCATTCTATACGCACTGGGAAGTAGGTCAAATTTATTAATCTTTGCATTTTGGAACATTTTAAAACCTGTATATTTTTCTGATTATCTGCAATTCATATTAATGATTTCAATTTATTGCATTGCTTTTACCAAGTGTTGAACACACAATGTATGTGCTCTGTTCTTCCAAGCTTGACTTCTTCCATATATTGTGAACTTGTGATGTAACAATTAATATGAAACCACATCATGTGTGTACATTGTAGTTGGCTCTTCCACCAAGGAGGAGGACTATTTGAAGTTCCTGTTTGAGGGGGCAGGCGACTTCTGTGTCATTCCAAGCTTCGCTGTCATTCCTGCATTTAGTTCACAGACAGGGATGATGGTTGGCGGAATGCCAGGATTCCAGATTGATTTAACAAAGGTAAAACTGAAGCTGTAGTGCAAGGAGTTTTTTTTTTTGGCATACATATATTTTACATGAAGGTAATGTTTGATTTGTTTCTTAATGTTTGATGTGTTGGTAAATTTTGTTAACTTGAAAAATATATGATAATATTATTTAATTCATTACAATATTTTACATCCTCAGTTGTACAATACAGGGAACTATTATGATGTTCCATGATCAGGAAAAGGATTGTAAAAAAAATAAAATCATGACAACTTGTTAATGTGTTTTGTTGTTGTGACAGGTGCTTCATGGGGAGCAGTACACTGAGTTGTACAAACCCCTGCCCCCCAGGGCCACCCTGACCTCCAGGAGTCGCGTAGTGGACATTCTGGACAAGGGCTCAGGGGCTGTCCTCATCGTCAATGGTAAGTTAGGGTCTGTAAACAAATGATACAGATAAAGGTATATTGTATATTAGCTGTATGTCTGTAGCTTCTGGTGTGAAAAAAATTCGGATGGACGACTTGGAAGCCACAATTCTGTAAGTGTTAAAATTGGCAATTTATGGTGCAAAAAAATTTGTGCTAGTTTTATAAAATTTACATTTATACAGTTTGTCTTATGGAGTGGACTAGTACAGGACATTGTACATGTATTGTTTTATTCTGTTGATTTCATGTGAACAGGTTGTCCTCCAAGGGGCTGCAATTACCATCTTATAATAAGCAATAGTTTCATATTTCTTGGAAGATTTTTCCAAATGATCGACTTAACACAAACCTGATTATGATGAGCAGATAAATAGTTACTTTTTGACCATTATGCATATGCCACATATCATTAAACTCCTTAAAGTAATGGAGTATTTTATACCTGGTATTCATTTTTAGTGGAAACATTTGACGAGAAAAATGAAAAGGTTGCCTTTAACCAGTTCAGTACCTTTGTGGTGGGAGCAGGGAAGTTTGGGGGAAAGAGGAACTCTGATGAAGCCAAACCAACAGCAAATCCCCCAAAACGACCCCCCGACGCCAGCATCAGTGAAAAGACTGGCATTGATCAGGTAAATGTAGCATTATTTACAGTCACCATTAACTAAACAGTGTTGTTTGTGTCAATTTGATCATGGATTATGGTACCTTTATACAATTAAATATGGCCACCGGAACAGCAAACATGCTTAACAGTATAAGGAATTAACACTTGCAGTTCCTTCATTTTCATTTCTGTAATCTTAACGTCCTTTTAAAGTATATAGTAACATCTAAACAAGGAGAGACTGTATAGTTCAGTCATACCAGTAGATGAAGATATATCAGTCATGATGTTGTTATGTTGTTTGACCAACTGCATTGTGTGGACAACTGTATAGACAAATACAATCATGTACTTGAATAATTTTCTCATGAACAAAAAATTAAGAGAATTATGAAAAAATAGTTTTCCTTTGAAAAGAATACAAGATATGGTTGTTACAAGATCTTTGTGTTGTTACAAGATATGGTTGTTACAAGATCTTTGTGTTGTTACAAGATATGGTTGTTACAAGATCTTTGTGTTGTTACAAGATATGGTTGTTACAAGATCTTTGTGTTGTTACAGGCAGCTCTGTACAGACTGAGCGGGGACAGAAATCCACTGCACATTGACCCAAGCTTTGCTGCAATGGGAGGTGAGCAATCTATCCATCTCTGATGTATACATTCACATAGATCCATTTTTTTCACATGTCACAAAATTTCTGAAAAATGGGGAAAATGTCTTTTTTGTATGTGTCCCTCATTTTTTGGCAATTTAAAAAGTTTCATATATAAAACAACACCAGATATAATTTCTGCATATTGAATATTTACAATGTAAAAGTGATCGCAAAAAGAGCAAAAATTATTGTGAAAGTTACATAGTTTGACTATGATAGTTTTCTGGAACACACCCCTTTTTTTTTACCCATTCATTTTTGTTTTCAGGTTTCTCTCAGCCCATTCTACATGGACTGTGTAGCTTTGGCTATGCCACCCGGCATGTTCTACGCCAGTACTGCAACAATGATGTGTCTAAATTTAAGGCTATCAAGGTAAGTCAAGGTGTTCTAAATTCATGATGAATTCTTTAAATGATAATATTAAGGTTTCATCACTGTCAAAAAAAGTAATTTACCATAAAAAAACCCCCCAGGTTAGTTGTAATGTACCAATAGATAAAGATGATAATTGTGATCGCTTAAAGGGCACTGAATTAGTTATAAATATGATCTTTTCTATGAAATGCTTTTGATTTTTTGCTATTATTATTTTGGTTATTAAGTATACCCTTTAGATCAATGTTTTATCTTATAACAGGTGAGGTTCTCCAAGCCTGTGTTACCTGGACAGACCATACAGACAGACATGTGGAAGGAGGGGAGTCGGGTCTTCTTCCAGTGCAAGGTCAGTCGGAGGTCGTTGTTGCGCCAGAGAAGGTTATGTTAATTAAATTGATTAGAAAAAAAGCAAATTTTAAAAAATACACAAAAGTAAAACATGGTACTGTATTCAGTGAACACACTGGTTTATATTTCAGGTTGTAGAAAATGGCAGTACCAGTTTGTCCGGTTCTTACATCGATCTCCATGAAGGAGGGGCACCCACAAAGTCACTAGTAAGATCCATGACCTTCACAATAGGCCTCCAAATGTCAAGGCCTTTTTACTTCATGTACTAATGATTGTTTGTGCATGGAAGTGACATCTAGTTTGTAATTTAATTTTGCTGTATTCAGGAAATTTAATCTCTCGCATAAGAAAAGTTCTGGCTCCAAAACAAATGACTTTTAGGTGATTAAAAAAATCAAAACAGGTAACTTTAATTAGTATTTATCTTAATCTTGAACTGTTAATCCATTACCAATAAATCTGATTGAATTATTGTAGAATCATGATTATCATGTTTACATGACGCTATACAATAATGCTGCTGTTACAGACTTGATATCCTTTATATCAAAGCTTATGCTTTCAAAATGTATTAAACAGTGATGTGAAACCAGCCCTTATTGTCTGACTATCTGGCTGTCTAATGACTGAGACTGCAAAGTTCTATTTTATGTATTTAGAGTGGTTGGTGCACATGTAATTGTAGTCTTGTCTGTTCTATCCTTGAGATTTTTTTTTGTTATATCTATTGTATGAGATATCGATTGGTTGATCTATTGTAGTCCTGTTTGTCTGTTTTCTGTTCTCAATGACTTTTGTGCGACATCTTTTCTATCAGAGTGGTTTATCTATTGTAGTCCTCAGGGAGTCTTCAGACTGATGCTCTGTTCAATGACATGGCACAGCGTGCCTCATCCCAGCCAGAACTAGCCAAGAAAATCAACGCCATCTTCCTGTTCGAGATCACAAAAGACAAGAAAATAGCAGCTAAATGGAGTAAGTAAAAGCTGGAAAACAAGATCAAACAAGCAAGCTTAATGACAGATTCACTCAGATGATGAAGTCAAACCAATACAAGTTATATACCGAAAAACAAGTTTTTTCATTATTTGTATAAATGGACTGGTGATAAAATAATTTGCTGCCAAAAATTTGCAAATTCTTGTTTTCATGCATGCAAATAAAATTTTGTGTATATCCAGTGTGGACAAATGTTCTGTAATATTTTATAAAAATGCTTGATATTTCTGATAGCGGCTGACATGAAGACTGGAGGAGGAGTGTACAAAGGGGAACCCAAACAGGGCAAGGCGGACTGTACACTGACCATTGACGACGGGGCCATGATGGACATGGCAGCAGGAAAGCTTGATGGACAGACGGTGAGTACCAGCAGTGCCAAGCTTAACTTGACTGTCACATTGTAAAGTAAAGAAAGCTAGACGGACAGACGGTGAGTTCCGGCAGTGCCAAACTTAATGCGACTGTCACATTGTAAAGTAAGGAAAACTCCAAGGACAGACGGTGAGTACCGGCAGTGCCAAACTTAATGCGACTGTCAGATTGTAAAGTAAGGAAAACTCCAAGGACAGACGGTGAGTAAGGGCAGTGCCAAACTTTACATGACTGTCGCATTGTAAAGTAAGGAAAACTCGAAGGACAGACGGTGAGTACCGGCAGTGCCAAACTTAATGCGACTGTCACATTGTAAAGTAAGGAAAACTCCAAGGACAGACGGTGAGTACCGGCAGTGCCAAACTTAATGCGACTGTCACATTGTAAAGTAAGGAAAACTCCAAGGACAGACGGTGAGTAAGGGCAGTGCCAAACTTTACATGACTGTCGCATTGTAAAGTAAGGAAAACTCGAAGGACAGACGGTGAGTACCGGCAGTGCCAAACTTAATGCGACTGTCACATTGTAAAGTAAGGAAAACTCCAAGGACAGACGGTGAGTTCCGGCAGTGCCAAACTTAATGCGACTGTCACATTGTAAAGTAAGGAAAACTCCAAGGACAGACGGTGAGTACCGGCAGTGCCAAACTTAATGCGACTGTCACATTGTAAAGTAAGGAAAACTCCAAGGACAGACGGTGAGTAAGGGCAGTGCCAAACTTTACATGTACATGACTGTCGCATTGTAAAGTAAGGAAAACTCGAAGGACAGACGGTGAGTACCAGCAGTGCCAAACTTAATGCGACTGTCACATTGTAAAGTAAGGAAAACTCGAAGGACAGACGGTGAGTACCGGCAGTGCCAAACTTATTGGACTGTCACATTGTAAAGTAAGGAAAACTCCAAGGACAGACGGTGAGTACCGGCAGTGCCAAACTTAATGCGACTGTCACATTGTAAAGTAAGGAAAACTCCAAGGACAGACGGTGAGTACCGGCAGTGCCAAACTTAATGCGACTGTCACATTGTAAAGTAAGGAAAACTCCAAGGACAGACGGTGAGTAAGGGCAGTGCCAAACTTTACATGACTGTCGCATTGTAAAGTAAGGGACAAAATAAGGTACATTTGTCAGTCTAAAATATGATAAATTGTGATTGTGGTAAAGGAAGTGTTTTTTTTTTTTAAGGTTTGGTAAATAATCCATGCTAATGTGTGTACACAGGTTTTTTTCCAAGTTTAAATTCTTTCCAGACTTCTGAATAACTAATACTGGCAATGTTACATTAGAATACCAAATGTGGCATTTATAGAGATTTATTTTACACCTCTTCAACAGGCTTTTATGAAAGGAATCTTGAAGTTAAAGGGAAACATGATGTTGGCACAAAAGCTAGGTGAACTTCTAAAACCAGCTCCAGCTGGTTCCACCCAAACCTCAAAGGTAACATATACCCCTCCAAACTAACTGTCTCGCACACTTGTGTTGTATTTAATTCATAACAAACAAAGTTAATGTACAGATTTTATCGTTCTGTTGTTTTTATGGTTGATATTCTATTTGTCTTGATTCAATAAAACTCATGATCTGTTATTTCTACTTTTTTGTCCAGTCATCATCTGGTGGCTCTAGTCTGTTGAGTGATGCTTTGTTTGAGGATATGGCCAAGCGGGCAAAATCCCAACCTAATGTAGCCAAGAAAATCAATGCAGTGTTCCTGTTTGATATCACAAAGGATGGCAAACCTGCTGCAAAATGGAGTAAGTTACTATACTGATGATCCAGGTCTCCAGGACAAACTGATATTACAAAATGAAATTATTATCTACATACATGTATGATAAAGTTTTTCAAATGAATGAATGCATGTACTGTACATTGTACATTATAACAATGTTTTTGGCACCAGTAATAAAGGTGCACAACAAATTTAAGATGTTCGTCTTGTGTAATGGTGGATGTGGGGGATAACTCCCCTTGGGCATATGTCTGGCCCACCTCTAACTATATTTTAACTTGGTTAAATTTTAATTTAGATTCATGATAAAGTGTTCTGCAGGAGATTTTGACGTATATCGGTGTGCAATGGTAATGACTATCCTTGTCTTGTAGCGGCTGACATGAAGACTGGAGGAGGAGTGTACAAAGGGGAACCCAAACAGGGAAAGGCCGACTGTACGCTGACCATTGACGATAAAAACATGGTGGACATGGCATCAGGAAAACTGAACGGACAAACGGTCAGTCTCAGGGAAAAAAAGACGGGAAAATTGGGGCTTTGTTGGATTAGTCAATGAATTTACATTATTTTTCAGTTAAAACTTTTATGTTAAATCGTGATTTTGATTACATATTTTTGTTTTCGATGACTTAATTAAATGAATGTAATGATTTAAAACATACTGATACATACATTTTTGATGATTTCTTTCTTTTTGTTTTTAGGCTTTCATGAAAGGTCTTTTGAAACTAAAAGGCAATATGATGCTGGCTCAGAAGCTAGGTTCTCTGTTTGGAGAAACCTCCAAACTCTAAACTTGTGTGACTGAAACCAGTGCTTAATGAGTGGGACCATTTTTCCTAAATTGTGTGTTTAATACCGACAATCAATTGGTTGCGTTAAATGAGAAGTCATGAAATCAAAGTATTGAATGTAAATGGGCAAATGAACATGCTTTGGCTGAGTCTGTATCATATATAAACTGGTATTTTACATATTATAAGTGATTATTTATGAATGAAATCTAATCTGAATGATCTATGAATGATTATGAGGCTGCATCTGTGATAACATTATAATTTTTAGAATGATATTTCATCATTTTATTGTATATTATGAAGATTTGATTTGAATAAACATTTACCATATATTATTGTTTTGTTTTAACTTTTTCACTTGCATTCTTTTTTCTGTAGCTAATGTCTTTGATGAATAGATAATGAGCAATTTATTCAAAAGTTAAATTGGTGTCCAAGATCCATAATTATATTTATATATATATAGAGAGAGAGAGAGTATTTTGCTGGGTAGACCTGGATTTTTTCATTCAAATCATTGAAGGTTTTTTAAAAATGAATTTAAGTCGGATTTGTGCTGTTTCTTACGAAAGCCGAATAGGGCCACATAAAAAAATATTTTTATCTCGTAATTACGAGAAAAGATCTCGTTATTACGAGTTAATTATCTCGTTATTACGAGAAAAGATCTCGTTATTACGAGTTAGTTATCTCGTTATTACGAGAAAAGATCTCGTAATTACGAGAACAGATCTCGTTATTACGAGATAATTTTCTCGTTATTACGAGAAAAGATCTCGTTATTACGAGATAATTTTCTCGTTATTACGAGTTAATTTTCTCGTTATTACGAGAAAAGATCTCGTTATTACGAGAAAAGATCTATATAAATTGGTGCGTTTCTGAAAAAGAATTCGACTGGATCACACTTGAAGTCTATCTTTTTCATTCCAGAAACGTTGATTCAATTTTGATCAATATTTAAAAATAACAATGATCATTATTCATTAATTTCTACATATCAAAATGATTGGATTTGACATTTTATCTGGTATTAATAAAAGGAAAGAACTTTATGTAATTTTTCTATTCAACTTATATATATTATAATCCCACTCCGACGTAAATACCAGGTAGTCCTATAGTCGTAAAAACACAGTTTTATTAGTTACAGATCACTTTAATGACTATATAGTTTCAGTCAAGGATATGGATACACAGGATTTACCCGAATTTGTGTTTTATATGTTCATACACAACCTACATGTATATTGAAAATAATTGATTTTATATAAACATTTTTGAGTCTGAAAAAAAATAACACGTATCCTTCTTAATTATTGACATATAGTTCAATGAATTTTTTAATCAACTTGCTTTGCTAATTCTTCTAAAATTTCTTTAAAACTGCTTGGTCTGATTTTATTTCAAATTATGCGTTTTAAACGATGATCACATGTGCTAAGTAAGTGTATATTAATAGACATTGCAGTAGTTCATACACTTTATATAAAAAGAATAGAATAATGAAACGCGCCATTTCAAAAATAGATCTTTTCTCGTAATTACGAGATAATTAACTCGTAATTACGAGATAATTAACTCGTAATAACGAGATCTTTTCTCGTAATAACGAGATCTTTTCTCGTAATTACGAGATAATTAACTCATAATAACGAGATCTTTTCTCGTAATTACGAGATCTTTTCTCGTAATTACGAGATCTTTTCTCGTAATTACGAGATAATTAACTCGTAATAACGAGATAATTAACTCGTTATAACGAGAAAAGATCTCGTAATTACGAGATCTTTTCTCATAATAACGAGATAATTAACTCGTAATAACGAGATCTTTTCTCGTAATAACGAGATAATTAACTCGTAATAACGAGATCTTTTCTCGTAATTACGAGATAAAAATATTTTTTTAAGTGGCCCTATTCGTCTTTCGTAGTTTCTTGTCATGCTGAGACAAAAAAAATAAAATATAGCAAACTGCTGTATAGGTGAATATTTTTTTAAAATTTACTTCTTTGGGTGTCAAGTAGATTATCTAGTTTTTGATGACTAATCTTTTATAATTTACACCTTTAAAAGTCCATTTAAAAAACGATAACGTATTATTTCTTTCTAACTAGTTTCACATCCCTGTTTCCCGAATATGCCTTTGAGCAAATTACCAAAGTTCTTTATGTTACGAACGAGTTAACTAAGTTTTTGACAGAAAACTTCCGGTTGTTGTCTGCTCCCGCAAAACTTGAATTTCAATTTATGAAAAATGTAGAAGACGTCCCAAGTGATAATGTTCAAGCAAATTGAAGAGGTATGAAGAATTCATTACTTCAGAAGAGACATTTTTAATCAATTGATCATTATTCATTTACTTTCTTAAGACAATTTTTGCAACTTTATGATAATTTCTTGTGCTGAAACATGTCAACACTTGACTTTTAAAGAACCAATGACACTATTCGAAAGGAAACTATCTTTATTGTATGTATTAGGGCATTAAACGGTATTTTGTTGGGAAAGGACTGAAAGCCAAAGGAGAAAAAATAACATTCACCCGAATTCGTGTTCAACACGGTTTAAAATTCAGTAAAATGGTAAAACCCTCAATATATTGATTTTATGATAAGATTACAGAATGACAGTTCATTGTTGTCTCCAGCTGTAGATGATATAAAAAAAACTTGCATTGTACTTCAAAGTTTTCACGATTCCTGAAAGTATCAGATTTGTTTCTTGCAATGCATACACTATATTTTTGTAGAGTAAAAGAGCAGTTTTTTAAACATTTCTACACCATGGTTGATACAGTTTCCAAATTTACACAAAATTACGTTTTGGGTGTAGAGCGAACATGCTAAGGTAGACCATGTGTCAAACTTTAACCAAAATTCCCAATGCTTGATCTGACAGAAAAGTGAGTGCTTGCGTGTACTCACCAAAATTTTTTGCATGGTCATGATGGTTGGTAGGCAAAGAGATTTCTGGTCAGTATTTGCGAGTGACTGAAAAATGTACAAATATTTATTTCTGTAACACTTTACATACTGCTGGTACATAATTATCACATGTATGAGTGTTGAAGCCCAGTGCAAAAATTATCACCAGACCATTCATTTTAAAATGCCAACTCAGTTGTTCCCATAACTGACTGCATCAGCTTCTGGTTAGTAAAACAGTTTTAAAAACTTGGATCAGATATGAAAAAAATTGTTCATGCTGGTGTTTGAATACAATTTAATTTAAACCTTGGTTAAACATTATAAAAATGGGCAAAGTTTATGTTTTATTAAGTTAAAAATTTTAAAGTTTAACATCTTAAAGAGTAAAAAAGTGTAAAATTTACCAAGGTTTGTTATACATGTACATGTACTTCTATAACAAGTAATCCGGTAATGAACTGTTACTATGAGTTCATACCAAAGGTCCTAAATTTGATTTTTTATAAGTTAAACATGTTAAAAACAAGACATGTTATTTTTTTCTAAAAATGATGGTTTTATTTCATTTTGCGTCTGATCATATAATGGAAGCAAATAGATATTGATACTACATATAGTTAAGTTTTTGTAGCCCTCCAAATGAGGCATTTCAACCAGAATGAAATAATTGAGCTGCATTGTGTGACAAGATTGATTGTAGATAGTTCCTTTGAATTGTATATATCCCAGATAGGTAAACAAATAAAAGACTAATATGACAATAAAGAGGTATCAGAAAAGTGTAAACAAGAGCAGGAAACTAAAATCAACATTTCCAGCTGTTGACCAAACACTTGACTGTGTGGTGGTATATGAAGAGCTTACTCGAAACTCTGTGTGATAAACACAATCCAGGAACAGGCAAAGGTTGTCAGGCTTGTAGAGTCTATGTACCTACAGGGGAGACTCGTGGTTCAAAGGTATACCTACAGTAAATGTATGGAATAGTAACAATGAGATTGAAATGTAGAGTTGATACAAAGCAATTGAATTGTGGATTCCTAACATTAAAGAAGATCTCTAGGTATCTTGCAGAACACCTCTGTCAGGTGTTGAGGTATTTGTTACCTGTCGATATTCTGCTGTAGATTTAATAAGACAAAACTTTTATTGGATTTAAGTTGTCAATTCTTGTTCATTTTGTGAATTTTCTTTTCACCTGTGAATCTTGATGAAAACATTTTTAACACAAAAAGAGTTGAAATCAGATAAGCGGAGATCTTTAACGTAACCTTGAGTTCAAACCCAATTCATCCAAAAGTAAGTAAATGTGCAAAAAATGCTTTCAGAAAGTCTTTCGATTTTTACTGGTAATCTATTTGCTACATTTTTACCAGAATCTTGTAGATGACAGTAAGCAAAGAATTGGTGTGTTTTATAGTGTGTACTGGGGAAAGTTTATCCCCGGCCATTAAGCCATTAGCAACTTAAAGGGAAAAGTAAATGGCCAGTATCACAATGATTATTTGTGTGCCTCTCACAAGATTGGATTCAGTTCAATAACTACCTATTCAGGCCAGGGATTATGTTTTATTTTCTGTTTTTCATGGAGCCACTATGAGTTATTTGACTGCTGTCAGACATTTAAAATATTTTCATTTCTGGGCTGTATGCAGGTCTGAGCTTGGATTGGTGGGTACTCCACAATCTCTGGGTTTTTTCTCTAGCGGTGATAGAAAGGCGTAGTGTGGGGACTGTAGAGTATACAGATCGGTGACTGGGGGATTACATCACTGATATATTCTAGATTTATAGGACTGACTTTAGCTGTACCTAGACTCCTTGTTTGTGTTCGGGATTTACCTGTATTATTGCACCCACAGACTATCTCTTACTATCTGATTTTCTTCAGGAATTTTATGTTCTACCTATTTTAGATATGTGGTACGGTATGTATAAAGTTAATGCACACAAAATTTAGAAGAAGAGTGACTTTTATAATGATTTTGTTTATTAAACATATAGTTTAACCTGGCTTACAAGAACAAGGCAGTATTTACTAGAAATTCTGTAGATTATGGTCCCTCAAAGCAGTGTGACGATCTTGTCTAAATAAGATTCATTATCATACTGTAACAAAAAATGTTCTTGTAGAATATCTGAAAAATGTACCAGAAGATTTTATACATTTTCCATTTTCTTTTTTTCCATTTTTGTTATTGTTTGGCCATCATACAGTAAAGATATTAGCCACATTTATGCAAGCTATATATAGACACCAACAACTACTGCAAAATTTGGAAAGAACATTTCTTGAAGAAGGGTACCATCAAGCAATATTCTGGTATACATTCTTTGTGGAATGAACTCATCACAGATACTAGTTAATAGATTTAAATGATGGAATTGATCACCCATTGACTTGATAAAGTTGTTCATCCCTCAGA
Source organism: Magallana gigas (assembly GCF_963853765.1). Lineage (NCBI taxonomy): Eukaryota > Metazoa > Mollusca > Bivalvia > Ostreida > Ostreidae > Magallana > Magallana gigas. Next base: position 51,244,781 of record NC_088858.1, on the reverse strand, counting down.
AAACTACCCAACCATGCAGATTGAACATGAAATAAAACTCTTGCAATTTAAAGTCTTCAGCTATTTCAGTGCCTGACATGAGATAGCTTTATCCTGATAAGGCACAGTCTGTGATAGGTTAATTTATGACCCGGTTAATTGGATTACACAGGATTAACAAATATTTGACAATTGCTGCATTGATATGAGGGGGTGTAGCATACATTTACCAACTTCAAGTTGTGCAAAGTTATTTAATTCATGTATCCTCTACTTGAAATCATACATTTAGGAATGAATTCCATTTTGAAGAAAAAAAGAATAATGAAGATATATTTGTTAAAAGCAAATAATGGTGTTTGAACATGGTAATAGCTTTCCCCCAAAAAAAGGTTGACACTGATTTTAAGATCTTATAATAGTTCAACAAGTATGTAAAATATTTTCAATGAAAACCCATATTAGATCAAATTCAGCTAATATCAAGCGTTAAAAAAATTTCAACATGTAATGGTTTTTTTTCTTGTAATATACGAGTGACAATTGTTTTTGTAGATACACAGAGGGTTGACTGGTAGAGCTGTGCACTGGTAGATAGAATTGTACAACAATGGATTAGCGAGTTCATCCAGGACCAGTCTCCATTTGGCGCAGTATGACAATGGATTTAGAACCTCCCACAGACCTCCTCCACGGATTGAACAGAATCCGCTGCAACGGATCGCGGATCATGGTGGGGAGCCGAGATTTTACCTCAGCCTCGGAGGCTTTGGAGGCTTACCTGGACCAGTATGCAGGTATTCAGGAACTGACTTTACATATAGACTATACACTTTCAGGTAAACAGGTGAAATTCCTTTGAGGCTTTTAAGAACTTTACATAGCCCACTCTGCAGGTATATTGGAACTGAGTCTACCTCTGTTTTCTGAGTCTTTAGAAGCCTATCAGGCAATTTTAAAGGTAAATTGAATTTACTTTTGAGGCTTGATCAAGAATCTTACATGCACCAGTATCCAGGTGAGGGAAGCAGGGTTTCCATCTTGCCATAATAATCTACTGGTATATCAGGTTTTCTGTAGACATTTATTTATTTCTCTGTTTCTTTATAGGCCTGACCTCAAAACACAAAGGTCGCTACCGTCAGAACGTCTCTGACCTCTTGGACCCAAAGTCCCCGCTTCACCTGACGGCTGACCGGTCGCTACAGACAGGGGTCAGGGATACCCCTGCGGAGCTCAAGTTGGCGACCGCCAGGGAGTCTATCAATGAATCGTACGACAAGATGAAGCGAAACATGGCTCTGAGGGCCGAAGGTAGGCAGGAATCTACAACATTTACCTGATACATCTCAGTGTTAGAGGCGTGGTCAATTAGAGAATAATTTTTAAAGTACTGAGACAAGTATTTTAATTGTTTAGAGATTTACCTTCACTGAAGTTATTTGAAGTTTTTTGGATTTTTATTTTTTTGGAAACTCATGATTTTGGAATATCTATAGTTCTGAACCTTGTAGTTGCACAGGTGCTTAATATTTTTTTCCCTTAAACTTAGACCATCTTAGTCTTTGCACTTCAGATTCATGAACAAACTTCAGTGATAACATCTTTGATGATGACTCTCACACATGACAATTAATATAATGTACTGGTAACAAAGATTGTTTGGTAATGTCCACTGTTACAGAGAAATTAAAAATTAACTTCTTCCTATATAGATTTTAAAGCCATAAATTAATTACAAACATCATCAAACAATTTTCTATGATCCAAAGTTATAGGGTATTTACAAGTTTAAAGTAGAGGTAGAAATGATTTACAATTTTATCTTAGTATAATACATGTAAACGTTACTTGATATACTTCACTCAGTCAGTTTTTTCTTTGTAAAAAATTTTGCAATGACTTGTTTTTGTTTGGATCAGAGCGAGAGAGGAGAAACCAACAGGGTAAGAGGTTGGCTCTGTACAATTCTAGAGAGTGAAGGCATGTTTTGAGAGTAGTTGTCTCGTTTTACAATTATATTGTATTCAAAAGATGACCCCCACTTTGTTCAAGTATTTTACGAGATTAAGACACAAGCAATCAACAAGTCACACATCATGCAGCAAAAAACACCTGATAGAAAAATAGAAAAGGGAATACCGTAATTCATTGCAACTTGCCATGTAGTGTTAATTCAATTTAGGTTGAAATATGTTATGCTAGAATATCATGTCATTGCATTTCTTTTGCCATTTCTGTTCCTCGTCCCCAACATCTTTCAGGGTCTCACATGTATGATACTTTTGTAACTCTATTGCCATACAATGAGAGGGAAAAAAACAAGCAGTATAGATAACTATTTTTAATTGATAGATGACAACAATAACAATAATTTGCATGCATGTATGATAAATCTAATATAACCCCTGAATATTGACACTGTATAATCAAGGTCCCACTGTGACTCTATACCAAAGCATGCCTCCTGTTTGTCTGGGGAGAATGGTGGTAATGGTGTTATATGTAACAATGAGCATTGTATGAGGCTTGGCCATTAGATGGGATTTATTATATACATTAGCAGGTTATGGGGACATGTACAGAGGTATGCATGCACTACATTACTTATCTGTCAGATGTTGTAATCCAGACTCCATGTATATGTATTGTTCATCTTCATAACTAATCTGTTGTTCAAGTAACCAAGAATTCATATATCATTTATTTTCTTCATTTATGCATGTAACCCAGACTTCTATACCCGCTTCTCTCTGCTAACACAGCTCTAGATATACATGTAGCTCTCTCTCTCTTCCAATTCATGTAAATGTGATATAGAGAGTTAAATCTAATGCTTGTTCATTTTAAAAAAACTCACAATTTTTAAAAATGCATCAGATTTACCTGAATTTTTTGGAAACGAGAATGACAGCATTGGATTTAACTTGAAACTCTACAGATGCATAGATCTTATTCTATACACATTGCTATTTAACACCCATATTTACATATCGGGCTCATCATTCATCCACCTTAGAGAGCAATGTGAGAGCCAGGATTGTATGTTGACTCCATATTCTGTCACCTCTCTCTGTCTGTTGTTCTTGGACTGTACAATATACTGTGGTTTCATCATTTGTCAAACACCAATATCCTTGGATTTTAATTAGTAGTCAAGTCATGAAATCAATGTTAAATATAATTTAATGACATAAGAATTATCTCATTAATTTTTTATGTTGGATTATTGTCCATGAATATACATATAATCAAAACTGTGAGTTTTACTTGCTTAAAGAAACCACATTATACAGTGTACTTTAAACTATGCATAAAGACTATGCATGTACAATGATACAGTATGTTAGTACATGTGACTATGTAATCTTGTTTTAACAGTTTAGTTCAGTAATCAGAGTGTATGTAACTGAAGACAATTATAGTGATACAATGTCATGTAATGATGTAAACTACCGTACTAATAAATACTTAGTTTGAATCTTGGTACAATGTACCAGCTTTCTATATGTTCAGTGTGTATACAGGTTACTAAAGTAAAATAAATTATTGTACATTAAAAATATGTTATAAACAAAATGAAAATAGCAATAATTTAAGAGCAATGTTCTAAATAATTATTATACAAAAACACATGTGTACAGTATAATAGAGTATGAGTGTGTCATGTAAGTGTACATCTCGGTACAATGTACTATTCTCTGTGTTGTGGCGTACTATGTACATTGGTATAGGGACATGAGTCAATGAGTTCTTTAACAGTGGTAATGGGAAGGAATAGTCTTAACTAAGTCCACTATAAAGTTCTATTTGATTTAATTTTATGGGTGCTATTTACCTTTTTTAACCTTATAGATTAATTACTTCTTAATAATAAACATATTTTTTTATTTCAATAAATGTTGAATTATGAGATTTTGAGGTAAGAAAAAGATAATGAAAAGGTGTTAAATTAACAATATGTTTCATCCGTAACACTAATGATTGCTACTCGTGTTTAGCAACATTGGATACATAATGTTTCACCATGTTCAATGTTTGTTAAAATCATAGGAATGAAAGTGTCAAGGTCATTTACAACATATCAGCAAATAGTTTGAAAGATACAAAATTGGATAATATAACCTTTGTTGATTTCTACCATTCAGTGGATGAAGCTTTGAATAAGTCGGGAGAGCTGTTGAAGAGAATCGCCAGTGACGAGCGCCTCCCCAGGGATGCCCCGAGTGACATAGAGAGTGCTAACACAGACACTCTGATCAACATGAACCCGGGGGCAGCCGCCCATAGAAAGGGACACGTGTACTCTTATAAGAACCCCCGAAACAGGTCAAAGACTGTAGGGGCTGCCCCCCAGAAGCGCGACATGTCCAGTGTTGAGGATATCCTTGGTGGTTCAAGGAGGAGTGGGCTGGCCAATCTACCGCCCCCGATGAGCTTCAAGTCGTCCCAGCCAAGGGAGAGAAGTAGATCGGTGTCCCCGTCCTCATTCAGACATCACGAGAGACTGGCCAGTAACCCCGCCCGACAGGCCTATGACATTCCTGTCAAAAGCTACGACCTCAATTCATCCCGGACTCAGAAACCTCCCAGCTGGATCGATGCCCTGGACATTTCTAACCCCAGTGAGAGTTTCTGGTCCAGGAGGGATCTAGTGTCTGGTAGGCCAGCTCCAAGCTGGGTCAATGGACTGGATAAATCCGAAATTTCTAGCCTCACTGCGGATCTACCTCAGAAGCGAGTTGGCTTCTCTGAAAATGTGGCCCAATCTAGTTTTAACAAATCACATGATTCAAACCCACCTGGATTAGATTTCAATGATTTGCTATCTAAATCACCAGGAAAATCTTCATTAAAATCTCCAAAATCAGGTAGAAAGGCATATAACTTCTCCAGTAAGTTAGCACCAGAAGTGTTAAAAGCTGGAAACACAAGTGCAACCAGTAGTGATATTTTGGATAAATACTTGGAAACTTCAAAGGGAGATCATTCACTCAATACATCTCGTCGCCCTCGCTGTTCAAGTCTTGATACAGAAGCACTGTTAGCTGGGATATCTGCCCCCAACAAAAGTGACATTACTGGAGCCAGCCCTATTGAACCAGGTTAGTGGGAATTCCATGAAACAAGAAACTATTTTATGCCACTTATTCAGTTTGTTGGTGATCACAGTAAGTGATCTGTGTTCATGCAGAATACAACAATCTAACCAAGATTATGACATTTTATGTATTTGTACAGAGGCATCCCCAGCCCGGCCGAGACTGACCCATCGCCCTCAGAGTCCTGACACAGATATGGTGCTGGAAGGAGACCGGTCCTGGGAGAAACCTGTGGCACCCAGTCTGTAAGGATACATGTTTTAAGCAGGAATTAAAAGGATTTATCTACTTACAGATGACCACTCTATTTCTTTATTTCATCTATCTTTTAAGATGATCTTCATTTCAGAAGTAACTTACCGTATAGCTCATGACCTGGCTTGATCATATCATTATATATCTATTGATAGGAAGCCACCAGTGTTTCCATCGGAGGAAGACATACAGACAGACACACTGACCGGAACTCCACAGCCAGGCAGTCTGGAAGCCCTCAAGAACATGTTGTTTAAACTCCAGACAGAGGCTGCGGCACACGCTGCGGGAAATCCGACAACCATCGAAAATCTACAGGTAAGAGTCGCCAGAATCCAAACCACCAACAAAAATCTACTGGTAAAAGAGGTCTGATGCCATCGAGTAGTCATACAAGAGTGTGACAGGATAGCATATGTAGAATTACAATGAGATTAACCTGTCCTTACATGCTAAGTTTATATGTTTAAAATTGGTTCTTTGGTTATACTCTTTACCTACATCATGTAGCAGCTAGTCTATAGATATGATCTTGAGCATATGCTAGATTAGCATATGAAGTGGAGCCAGCAAGTGATATTAAAGTAATCAAGCTTATCTGAGGACACTTGGCAAATATTTTATAAAAATGATGCTTTGACAAATAACGTACACAAATTGAATCTAGAAAAATATATACACTGATTCATGGTATGTCTTTGCCAGCCAATCAAAGATGAGAAAAACAAATTAACCACTTGGCTTGTGAAGATGGGTATGGTATTAATTTTAGTGCCGAGTTTTGCTGTTTTAACTATGGCTATGTATTGTAGGTTGGTGCTGTTCCTAGCAATGGTAAGGTGGAGGATGAGATCCCCGCCCTGAAAGGCTACAACTGGCAGGAACAGCCCGGGGGTCAGTCCCTTGAAAAGTAAGTGTCCACTGATCAATTGTAACTGTGTGTTCAATCCATCAACCTCTTGATAGACCTACTTATATGAATATATCTACAGGTATTAATTGTTATGAGATGACAATGGCACTGTAGGTTATAAGTACATGTATTGGGTGACTACCGGTACTAGTAATTTTTAACCGGGTTTTCCAACGGAAAAATCCGGTTATTAAAATGGTGAAAATGGCGGGCGGGCGGCTGCCAAAAGGGTACCCTCATTGTACGGATAACTCCTCCTACAGTTTTCAAGATAGGAAGTTGTTCTTTTGCAGATCAATTGTACATATATCAGAGGTGTGCATATTGCTAGGATTTTGATTTCCGATAATTTATCGAAAAAATACCAGCTTTTGACCTTAGTCATTTTTTGGCAAAATGTTGCATATAGGGTACTCTCATTGTACGGATAACTCCTCCTACAGTTCTCAAGATAGGAAGTTGTTCTTTTGCAGATCAATTGTACATATATCAGAGGTGTGCATATTGCTAGGATTTTGGATTCTGATAATTTATCGAAAAAATACCAGCTTTTGAACTTAGTCATTTTTTGGCAAAATGTTGCATATAGGGTACCCTCATTGTACGGATAACTCCTCCTACAGTTTTCAAGATAAGAAGTTGTTCTTTTGCAGATCAATTGTACATATATCAGAGGTGTGCATATTGCTAGGATTTTGATTTCCGATAATTTATGAAAAAAATACTAGCTTTTGAACTTAGTCATTTTTTGGCAAAATGTTGTATATACATGTAGGGTACTCCATTTCACTGGATAAGGGTTGACATGGATTATGGATACAGTTTACATAAAAGAAAACCCGGTTTGCTGTCATATTGACAGCTTTTCACTTGTTAGATGTTGCTGTGTATTCACTATTGGAAAAGTAATTTAAACTAAAACTTTTGTTTAATATATTAATTTATTGTATAAATTTGTTAAAGTAGTTTAACTCTTAAATCTCAAATCATAATGTTGTTTTACCTCCTTTTCCTCTATTTATTTAATCACTGTCAGATGAGCTTATAAAATCACAATATGTAGCTGCAGAGCAGTACATCAGAGAGCAAAAAATTTTCAATATATTTCGTAAAAAATTGATGCTAGTTTTAGACCTATTTTCCTTACATAGACCATAAAGGTAACACTCAAATAGTATTTGCCCTCATGAACATAAAAATAGAAGTACGTCTTGTCATTTTACCTCTACCATTATACCTGTATAATTTAATTCTGGTTGTAACGCGGCATTTGATTGGATAGAAAAATTAAGTTAAATTTGTATAACCTGGTTTGCACGTCACAATGCACTAACGTCAAAAACGTACTAATCCGCTTGACGTTACGATTGAATTTTGAACAGATTAATATCATTTTTAAAAGTAAACGGACTCAATTTGTACAGCAAATTACAGAAAATTAAATTATAAGGAATGAACTCAATATCTACCCAAGTTATACAAGTATAACCTGGGTTGGAGCAATTTACGCTTTTTTTATAATCCGCTTCGCGGATTATAAAGCGTAAATTGCCCCAACCCAGGTTATACTCGTATAACTTGGGTAGATATTGAGTTCATTTCTTAAATAAACTATAACTATTCTATTGTTGATGGGGGTTTTTATAAGAATTTCTGAGGGAAGTTAATTGGCAACATTTAGGTATAGTTAATTGTTTTTGCCTGTAAAGAACTGTAGCTCTCCGGTATGTGACAGCCTAAAATTCTTACACCTGTTACACATGTGCAGCTTCACAAGTTGTAGGTTCATTCATTTTTTGCTGTCAAAGACAAAGAAATTAAGATTCTTTTGAAAACTGTTCTTGCTGTAAATATGAAAATATAGATGCTTTACAGAATATATGCTGTAAAGATAATTGTATAGAAACTTTATGAGCTTTTGTTGCTGGTTTTCAGAGCCCTTCATCATTTAGGAAACTTGAAGACCATTGTGAAGAGTGAGAAGGAGGCCCGCAGCAGGTCTCCCTCACCCCAGAGGATGAGGAGTCGGTCCTACTCCCCCTCCCGCTCACGACCCACACAAAGCTAGTCCTACCCCCCATGCCAGCCTGACAGTTATATGATAAACACAGTGAAATTATTCCATCCATAACTCAGAAATCCAGCTCAATTTTTAGTAACTGTATCTGAGAAATCCATGTTTTAGTGTATCTGAATCCTGTTGATAAATTCAGCACTGTTGATTTATGTAGATACGTCTACACTTGCATTGTCTCTGTTTAAGTGTTCACTAATGTTAAGTTACATTGATGTTCACTAATGTTAAGTTACATTGATGTCCATGTTGTAATCTATTCTCACTGTAAGTTCTCTTATGTAAATCAATCATTTAAGATTATTTTTCAACAACTTGAATCTTTTCATAATGCATGTACTTGTAGCTGTTGAATTTTCAGTTTTATAGAGTACCTGTAATTTCTAATTCCAGATGTAGTAATTTTGAAGAAAAAAATCCTTTCAACGAACTCACATCCCAGAGATATTGGAATACTGTACATGTTTTTTGATAGCATAGTATTTATTGGTGATAGCAGTAACAGAATAGCAGCTTTGTATATGAATCATATTACAATATACTGCTAGTGATAGAATTCCGTTAAGTATCATTATATTAGATTACATGTAATAGTTTAACCTGTCTAATGGGATTCCAAAAGAGCTGGTTCTAAAACACCATACCTGAATATTCTTTTTTTACATTTACAAAAAAAAAAAATCCCAATTCAGAAGTAGTTCAGATATGAAGACTTAATCATAACTAGAAATCAGCTAACATAGTTGGTAGCCCGGACTGACTGGGGCACCTGCTGGATGTGATATTGACACTGTGATGACTGGGGCACCTGCTGGACGTGATATTGACACTGTGATGATGATATTCTGTCTTGTTTCATTGTTTTTAAGACACAAATATTTTGTTTTCATTATTATATTTAAAAAATTTTGTTATTAATTCTTTTGTCAATAAAACTAAACACATGTACATTGTACATGTACATGTACATTTTTATTATTGTTTATTTTAATTGGTCACATGTGTGGAGTAATAACTTATTGTCACTTCATGGTGTTAGTTAATTCTAAGAAATACACATGAATTGACCTGCATGACTACAAATGGCACTTGTAAGCTATTTTGAATAATTTTAGGGTTCAAAAGTGATCAAAATTGATATTTTCTATTATTTTTATATCCCCCCCCCCCCCGGCAGTTAGTTGGTTATGACATGAGGATTTGGCATTATCTTGACCCAAGGTCATTTTGGCAAGGTCAAGGTCACTGGGAGGAAAAGTGCAAAGTTCATGTTTGGTCCTCATCTTTTTTATGGAGAAACATTGGAAGTTCTTTCTTACATAAACATTGCTTATGACCTGAGGGTGTGTCATGAACTTAATCCAAAGTCATTTGGACAAGGACAAGGCCACTGATAACAGATAACAATTAATGAATTTAGTTAATCTCCCACAACCGTGTAAGTACAGAAAAAATAAAAATTTTAGACACTTTCACTATGTGGCCATAATGTCCCTACAGGTCTAAGTGTCATGAGGGGTCATGAACTTCACAATTTAGGTAGATACATTAATAACATAAACATGACTTCAGTTTATCCTCCTCCAACTTTGGATGAAGAGAAGAAGATTTTCTAAGAATAAATACAATTTCACTATATGGCTCGACCAAGGACCTGAACTACCGACAAAGAAAAACATGTATTCACAATTTTGGTGGAGGGCTTCATGAACCACAGATTAATGCATTCAATTTATCTCCCCTTAGGCCTGCTGTGGCTAGAAAGAGGACATTCTATGATTTATTACATTTTCACTACATGACCAAATTGGTCCTGTCCTTAGGCATGAACCCCTGACCCAGGGGCCATGCATTTTGGTAGAGGGCTTCATGGACATCATAATCATGCATTTAGTTTTTTTCTAACATATTTGGGAGTAGAGAAGAAGATTGTTGAAAATGTGGCCCCTTTATGCTTATTTTGCCCCGTAAATGAGGACTCGGGCTTCTCGTATCCTATAGATGCTCCAAACCGAGAATGGTAATAATTGGCCTTGTAAGTTAAGAAGTTAAACATGTAAATTACGTATATTAACGCAAGACGAACGATGGACGACGGGCGGCGACAGACTAATTGCAATAGGTCAGCTGTGTGACTCAGTAGACCGAAGATAGTAAGTCAAAAGTTTCATATTCTACAATGTTCACATGCATGTAGTCTGAATTTTTATTTTATGTTTTAATCATTATCAATAAGTGCTGGGCAATGGGATTTAAATCGGGAAATCTGAGCCTTAATAGTCACTTGTTGCACGAGTCTATACACAGTCAGACGCAGGGTTAAATTCCAGAGCATACATTCTGTTTTTTTTACTATGAGATTTTTCTACATCTTTTCAATCAGATATTTTCACACTATAGCATGAATCAGACGTTTACAGTGTCTTTTATACCATCTAATTAACAGAAGCACAAATGTATACAAGCAAAACTTTTTATTTCATTGAAAAAAGAAAGGATGTGTTATATTCCGATATATTTACATTTTCCAGTGTCTTTGACTGTGATAACACTACGTATCGATTTTGTACTGCATAACCCATAATACAAATGACGCCAAATTGAGGCGCCAGCGGGGTTTTCTTATTTATATTTAAATATTTAATCGTACGATGGCTTAAAATTATATAAATATAAGTAATAAGGAATCATTCGTTGAATATTATGAAGTGATAATTTCGGTCGGGGCATGATCAAATCTAACATAAAGCCCTTCGGGCTTTATTGGATTTGATCACGCCCCGACCGAAATTATCACCTCATAATACTCAAAAAATGATTCCTCATTCCTTATTTAATTGAATTAAAGAGTTTTCAAAGAGTTCTTGGACTTGTGTAACTGAATGGTGTTTTTAAAGATTACAAATGTGTATACAGGAATTACATATTAAACTGTAATGAACTACAATGAAGACTGAGAGAAAAGGAAGAAAGCATGCGGTTTAATCTAGCCCCTGTTGTATCCACGTTGTTAAAAAGTTATGGGACCTACTTCTACGACACACAGTACTTCAATTTTTTCGTCAAGTAACGTAAGTCGTTTTGTATACGAGACACATTTATTATCGGTTTACTACACGTTTTTCAATACTCAATTCCAGTTTTTCTGTCTTTTTTCTTTTGTTTTTTCCTTCATTTTTCTTTATCAATGGATATGTGTCATGTTATTGTACTTGAAAATTTTATTCACCTCACACTTAAAATGTCGGTAGTGAGATTAACATAATCTTAACATGATCAAATCCAATAAAGCCCGAAGGGCTTTATGATAGATTTGATCACGCCCCGACCGAAATTATCACCTCATAATATTCAAAGAATGATTCCTTATTATTTATATCTTTTTTTTGGGGGGGGGGGGGGTTCAAGCATGTACTTTTTTTTCTCAAGAACCAAATAGCCCGTAATAACAAAACTTTTACATTAGATTTCTGATATATGGTAAATTTAAATTTGTTCAGATCATAACCCCAGGGTGTCAGGAAGGGGTCCTAACGGGTTCAAAGTTAATCAAAGATATTAGTAGAAAACAACACTTAAAGCATTTTTCTGAAGAATCAGGGAGCTATTATTTGTGAAAATAGATTAGAATAAAGCAATAATACCAACTATATTGTTTTACCCCTGTGAGTCAGAATAAGACAGTTAGGTTGTTGAGTTATAGGATTATACATAGAAGAAATTCTTCTGAATCAAACAGCTAGTCCGTGAGGAAACAAAGATTATTGAAAAAAAATGTAAATTAGGTGTGTCATAATGAATTTTCAGTGTTTTGTATATAATTTCAAATAAAATACATTAATAGGTAAGACATTCTAATAACACATTTATACTGAAGTCAAATTAAGGCCAGTATATCAAAGTCTTCATTCGCATATTCAAACAAGACTAGCTGGGTCGCTGTCATTGATAACGATGTCATGTTGTAAATTTTGAATTTACCGGGTGGCAGTAAATACAAAATTTACAACATGACAAGTTGTCATGTTGTAAATTTTGTATTTACTGCCACCCGATAAATTCAAAATTTACAACATGACAACGAGAACAAGCGCCCAGTAATTAATGACAGAGAACCAGTCTATTCTATGTCTTTCGTTAATGTGTCTGGCTTTAATGTCTTACATTGGATGAATCATTTACATTATAATGCTGGAAGTTATACCCTCATTCAAGTAAATGTTTGTTTTTGGTAAATGCACAAATAGAGTGATTTAAAAGTTGAATTATACTAGAATAAATAATCTGGCATAACTATTTTCAGAAGTTGTTGGTGGTTGTAATAGCTAATAGAAATAGACTGATATTGTGCACTGAGATTCCGTTGTTTGTATTAAATAGGATAGCGTGTCTTGGTTCCAAATGCTGTACATAGCTAATTGGAGTTATAACTGATGTTTCTCAGGTGAGCCATGTGGCCTCTGGGATTATTTTTTTCTTGTTCGTATTTTTTATGCCATTGTGTATTGCATTGGTATATGAATGGGTATGATAGTACTATACTCTGTCCCGAGTTTTTGCTTCCACCACTTTTTGCATGATATTTCAATAATAGTAAATACCTTTGTGCTCAAACTAAGTTCATCCACTAATATAAAAAATGTCCAGATTATCTGTTTTGAAACGCCCCCTCTACCGCTTCAGGTTTCAATACACATTCCGAAATTGAAAGTCTACGGAGATTTTGCATTGCAACAGCCATTAATAAGCCCGGATGATAACGTTAAAAAATTGCGCGATGTATTCCGAGTGTATTCCGAATGGAGAAAAGATGTAAACATTCCCCATTATAAATCTCCGTAAGGAATCTGTTTTCGTTCCTGTGAGTTTTTCTGAGTGGAAATGGATAATTGTTCAATGAAGATATCTTGGATATATTCCCTTTTAACGATTTCAACTGTATTTCTTTCACAGGTATGTGTAATTTTATTAAAAATCATCAAAAAGCGATGGAAGCAATAACTTGGGACAGACTTTTTTTATAAATGTGGATGCGAATCCAGATCATAAACTGCTGATGGTTGATAGTATATAAGTATATAGTATATAAGTATACGTAGGGTTTACGAATTCTCCGTTGTAACATATTTTATCATGACATATTTTATTACTGAATTATTTTTGATAGTTTCATATTAAAAATTAGTTGCGATATAAAAATGGAACTATATATTATCCAAAAGAAGGAAAACCAATCTTATATATAGTTATTCAATTTGCAGACGGCTTTTATTGTCAAACGTAACAAGTAGCATAACCATGATAAGTGGTCGGCTTAAGAAAACACCAGTCAACATATACATGTATTTTCACATATCAATCTTGCTTTTCCTTATCTATGATAATTATGTGACCTTGTATCAATTGATTGCAAGCAAGTCGGAAGAAATGTAGCGACCACTGCTATGTAAACCTAGTAATCTTACTTTATTTTCATGAACTGTGCACCTTACTTTAAACGACACCCGCTGCGCTGTGTGCACTGGCCCTAATCTAATCGGTGGAAGAATTTTGTCCACGGAAAATGACATCAGCTGTAAAGGTAACCCACTTTATCAAAGCAAATTTCCCCCGATATATGTAACTTTTTTGCTTTAAAATAGAATATAATCTCTGGGGTTTGGGTTTTTTTCCGAAAACGCACAACTGTACATACTAAGTATAACTTTCTATTCCGATGTCATGTTACGTAACCCAGTTGTTTAAACTTATCTCTTTAAAAGTAAGAGTCTAAAATAAATCTTTGAAATCGTAGGAGACTGTGTGACAGTGAATATTTTACGCACAGTCCAAGTGATTCACTTTGACTTTCTGTTCATTAGTAAGTACGGGTGGAGGTTGGGGACATCTCCATTGTAATAAAATGCTTTCTTTGGTGATATGAAGGTAGCGAAATTGCATAAAAAATACAATGTACATTTTTTTCTGCAATGATCGCTACCTTCATAACCCGCTTGAATCTTCAAAGAAAGCATTTTGTTGCTTATATTAACATCTTTCTTTTACCTGATTAATAAATTGTGAAAAGGAAGTAAAATTCACTTAATTACTGTTAATGTATATACATAAGTAAGTTAGCTTAAAGAAACAGCCAAATCGTCTTCTGTAAGACTTTGAGTCTGACATCATCATGATTATTTCGTGCAGTCCGTGATTTTTCTTAGGTCGTTGTAGGTTTTTACTAATCGAAAAAGAGGGCGTGTCAAGTTTTAGTCCTGTCAGTTTCAGCCGCTGTAGATTTCGACCAATCGATAAACAGGGCGTGTCGATTTCAATCTGGCTGTTTCTATAGAGCTATGAATTAACCATAAGTTTTCGTAAGAAATAGAGGGAATCATACTTGGTAGATGTAAATAAATAATGCCGTCCATCGTCTTTTTCAGGCCTTGTGGCGCCGTCTCTCCACTAAAGGGGCTATCCCTCAAGGCAGGAGCAGCCATGGTTTTGTGATTATCAATCATCATGCCTATGTGTTTGGGGGCGAGAATTCCCCGAGAGTACCTATAGGCAGCACCGTACATTGCCTGGACCTAAACACCCTGGAATGGAGCGTGAGTCAGCCCAAAGACAAGGAGAGCGAGCCCCCTCCCACTAATGCCGCGGCCGTGGCGGCCCTGGGGGACAGCATGTACATGTTCGGGGGACGGTCGGGAATCTCCATGGGGGAGGGGGACAACAACGATATGTACACGTTTAACACCTGCAGTAAGGAATGGCGGAAACTACCCACAACTGGAGACGTCCCCATGGCCAGGAGCTACCACGCTATGACGGCGCTAGGTAACGCTCTCTATGTATTCGGGGGTTGTACGCAAAAAGGCCGAATGAACGACCTTTACCGCTTTGACGTTGACACAAACACGTGGGAGAAGCAGCCGGCTTATGACGTCATTGAAGGACGTGGCGGCCCGGGGTTGGTTTCGGTAGGTCATACTCTCTACGTTGTAGCTGGATTTGCTGGACGAGAAATGAACGACGTACACGCTTTTGACACGAAGGAAAAAACATGGCAGACCCTGACATTCCACACTGATTTGCCACCTAGAAGTGTGTTCGGAATAGGTTCCATTGGAAACACAATCATCGTTGTGTGCGGGGAGGTCGACCCATCGGATAAAGGTCACGCTGGTGCAGGACACTTTTCAAATGAGGCTTTTATCCTTGACACAGTTAACCCCCAAAATTGGGTCAGGGTTCCCACGGAGGGTGACCAGCCTGAGCCCAGGGGTTGGTTTACCGCAGCTTATTCTGATTCCGACAAGAAACTTTACATTTTTGGCGGGAATTCTTTAAGCAACGAAAGACTGAATGACATTTATTCCTTTCAACTGTCGCAGGGATAGAAACTTCAATTGCTGTATATTTAAAATACATGTACTTTTTAAAATGACGCTTTGCTTCACATAACATATCAACGACCACTTTGTCAAAGAATGCTTGGTTTAACAAAAAATGTATACAACGTATATTGAACTGTTATACTTTTAAAGATATTGATATACATAATAGATTGTTATCCATGATAGATCAATAAACATTATAATCAAACTATTGTCATCGGATGAGTGGATAATACCTGTAGCTACCGTGCTTACTACATCAATGCAGTTCATAACGGTGCATAACATAGACTACTATAATGAAATATGCAGTTGTACTAACTTCCTTAAATTATTACATCATTGCATGATAGCTTATGTATACCTTAATAGTTAAAACAAATCCAAGTATAACAAACCTATAGTGGCAACCCACTCAGCACAAAAAAAATGATTATTAAACAATTGATTTTTTCTAAAAAAACAAAACAAAAAACCCCAAATCAATAATACTGTACATTTGATTATTTCTTGATTCTTAGGGAATGTAAGCGAATTCACGAATGAATAAATATTTTTTTCACAACCTGAAAACAGTTCCCTTCCATTCCTTAGACGCTTATTTCCTTATTTATGTATGTAACTTACACATATTAAATTATCATGAACGAAAACGATTAGATTTAGTGGGAAATGTTTACATCTTTCCCTATTCTGAGTATATAACTCGGGACATCTTGCACATTTTTTATCATCCGGGTAAGTTTTCATGTCGTTTGCAATGCAAAATGCAAAATCCCCGTAAACTTCCTATTTTTGGTTTTAGTTGTAGGCGTTTCAAACCAAACAATCTGGACTGTTTTACAATTTAGTGGATGTTAAGCAAAAACCGATGGAAGCAGAAACATGGTACAGAGTATACATGTACATCCTATATATATCCTATATAACATCTTGTAATTCCACAACTTGACTATGTTTATGTGAGGGGGTTTATATGTAGGATGTGCCTGGTAACGTTACGTACGAATCCATGTATCATAAAAATTTGTAAAGGTTAATTCCATATATTTGAATAAACTAATGAAAGATGGACTTATTATGGAACTACTCTTTACACGACCATTGACTAAGCAAAGTGTATGCACCACCTGAACTGAATAATTACTAAAAAATAAATATAACAAATTCTAACACTGTGCCGGATAATTATGCCATTGCCAAGGTGACATTTTTGCACCCGCTTAAGCTGCATGTATCGAAAAATTCAAATATGCCATATGATAAACCATTGCTTAAAGAGTTAACAACCACCTTTGTTATCAGTGTATCTCACCTTTCAAAAATAAATTCCTATAGGAAAATAATTTTTCCCATTGGAAAATCATCCTATAGGAAAACTACACGTCTGAATCGAATTCCTACAGGAATTACCATTCTCCTATAGGAAATATAATTCCTACAGGACTTTTAAAAAATCCTATAGGATTGTCAATATTTCCTGTAGGAGAGTCAATTCTCCCATGGGAATTATCAATTTCCGATGGGATATTACTTTTCAAAGGTAAATATCTCACCTGTCAGGTGAAACACACTAAAAACAAAAGTGGTTATATACTCTCTAGACAATGGTCTATCATTTGGTATACATGGTTTTTTCCGAAACTGCATCTTAAGCGGGTGCAAAAATGCCACCTTGGCACAGGCATAATTATCCGGCACAGTGTTTTCTGTACGTATTTTTGGTTTTCAATGTCAACTTCAACTTCAACGTGAGTACTTCCTAAAATCCATTGCGGACTTTTACTGGCGAGGAAGCTATGTTTATGCGTGCAGTGGAATGACGGTGTCCAAATATTACAAAAGGTTACTCCGTATAATGTATATACACTGTACAGGTCATTGTATGTATCTTCGTATGCAGGGTAAGTGGTCCAGGGCTGGAGGTTGTGAGTAGATGATTTGAACTGCTCCAACGTTGGTGAAAGTAAGACTGTTTTGGCAGAGTGTTCCAGTAATAGATTGTTGTTGGGTAAAATAATGTTGGTAGACGTCAATTCTGCAGTGACACGTTACAAATTTTTGCAGTGACTGTATCTAGTTACTCGTACTCTTGCTAGGGAAGATTGGTATGCTATTGGTACTGAAGTGAGTTGGTTGAGAACTTTGTACATATTAAGTGTTACGTCAGTCCAAATGCATCCCTGTTCTGGGGGGGGGGGGGGTGTTTCATTTGAGTTTCTGCGTCATAGATGTTTTTCTTGGTTGTAATGTCTCGCGGCATTACGTTGAACTTGATTGTTCTATCTGTTGTTGTTGTGTTTTTGTTGTTGTGGATTCCATGTTGGCATTGCGAACTCTAGCTTTGGTCGAACTAGGCTCTGGTATGCTATCCCAAAACACTGGGAGCTTTCTTGTAGATTTTTAACAGCAAAGCATTTGTCAAAATTATATCATCAACGCTGTTGAAGACAAGTTCTAGTTTAAGGAGGCCGACTTTAGTTTTCATTGCGCATGTTTTTGCGCTTTCTAGTATAATACAGTGGATTGATATTCTTATGAAATTTTTACGATGTGATTTATAAAATTGAACACAATAAACAAAATACAAATAAAAGTATATTTATATTTTCAAAGAATTTTTTTTTTTTACGATTTTTCCGTTGTGCGGTAGGGGAACATTGCCATTGCTCTTTTATGACGTAATAATAAAATGAAGCTTTGTAGGAGTACGTTATAAGAAATAACATGAAAGAAAAAGTAAATATTGTATACCGTTGAAATTTTATACACAGAATTATGATATTTTCGGAGACATTTCCCATTTTTTTTATAAATCCATTTTACCAATCTCCATTCGTAATGCTCCAAATATATAGCAAAATTTGGTGCATTTTAATATTTTGAGATGACCCCCACTAAAAATAAGACCGTAGAATTTAGGGGTTTTTTTACATATAAGGTAGGAAATGATATTACCAATCATATATAAAAAATTTAGAAAAAAGCTATTGTAGTATTTTTTTTTTTAATTTGCTTCGAAGTGCGGAAAATGACAGTTTTCTATATTATCCAATAGTAAATGTATGACATATGGTTAAAAAATAAGTTTTGCTACTGTAGTTTTTCCGAAAAAAAACCCAACAACAAATCGGCATCCTTAAATCCATTATATTGTGATAAGGACAATCTTTCATTAAAAAAATATTAAAACAAACCATCAATGTTCAAATTAGTTCAGTAGTTCACCACGCATGGTTTTAGAGAACTTCGGAACTTGAGAGCAAATTTCTGTCATCTGCTTGTAAACGCCGATATACCAAATTATAGAACGTTCATCCAGAAGAACATTATATATGAGTATGATATACCACCATTACTTATTAGCTTATATATGCATGTAAAGATTTTGTGTGCCTATAATCATATATATATAATGTTCTGTTTGGGCAATACATGCTCATTCTAGATATGTCCGTGTGTTACACGTTTACGTACTATATATATATACCCCGAGGGTAGCTTTGGTAGCCACTACCTGAACTGGCCGTTATACCTTTCTTGTAAAGGACTAAATGAAATTTGGTTTTACTCAAATCAGTTTTACCAACAAAAATACATCTGTATGTATATTATATTAGTAGGTATAGTTTTGTTTTAGGACTGAAGTACACATAGTGCGGTATCTATAGTATCGAGGATATAGAGATGCGTTTTAGCAAACGATTATCCTACTTTGGTAAGTGATATAAAGATGTATATTTCTTAATAAAGCTAATATACTTGAAATACTACATGTGTTATTAATGGGTTTTTTTCTTTAGAAATATAAAATATAAAGTAATGAAAACATGAATTTATTTCAGCTATTTTAGGGAGTTTAATGGTGTTTGGAATTTCGTTTCTGAATAAAGCAAGGCTATATTCAACTTTGAAAATAAATTATCCCTATCATCTTCATAACATAGAAGTGAAAATGGATACCTTCACTGGGGCCCAGGATCTAACGCACAAACAAATAGAGATCTATGAAATTCCCTCAAGGAAAAACATGTTTCATTTTTCCAATTCATCAGGAATAGTTTGTATCACGTTTATGGGAAGATTGGGTAACTTGATGCTGGAGTACGCGTTTCTGTATGCAATGGCTAGATCAAAAGGACTATATCCGATTATTCCGGAGGATTCTAATCTCCCCAAAATATTTTCTATCCACAACACAACATTGTCTCGTATTGGATTACCAAAGGATGCCTGTTTAAAACTTCCCTTTCACAAAGAACGTTGGGGTCTTTCCTTTGACGAACATTTATTCAAGATTCCACGGTCCAAAAGGGAAAACTATAGGTTTCACGGATATTTTCAGTCTTGGAAATATTGGATTAAATATGAGAAAGAAATTCGAAGTGTTTTTCAGTTTAATGACGAAATCAAAAGAAAAGCTGTCTCCCAATATCAGGAGATTTTAAAAGAGAGAGATTTTACACTAGACAAAGACGGCGTTGTCGTTAGTGTTCATGTCAGACGAGAAGACTATTTATCGAAAGAAGTCGTGAACTACGGTAAACTCACGCCAGGTGCCACGTTTTATTTTAACGCCATGTCGTTTTTCAAGAATAAGTTTAACAAGGTACTGTTTATCGTGGGTTCCACGGACACTGAGTGGTGTAGGAAGACTTTTGACAGAGAACCAAACATCCATATCTCAACTGGAAATTCGGCTGCTGTGGATATGGCGCTCCTTAGTTTGGCCAACCACACGATCATGTCGGTGGGGACGTACGGCTGGTGGGTCGGATGGATGTCCGGGGGTATCAGCATATACTACAAACACATATTTGTTCCTGGAAGTCCGTTTTCTAAGAATTTCCGGAACAATTCCATAGACGATTTCATTTATCCGGGATGGATTCCAATGGACTAGCATAACGTTTAGATAATTTTATGAAAAAAAACAGGATTTGTTCAATGAGATTCATAAACGGAAAATATATAATGCATCGATAGTCTGTCAATAATTCAATAAAATGGAAACAATTTATAGCCACATTGTAATTCATTTAACATTTTTTAACGATATAAATTTTAAGAAAATGTAAAATTATATTGTAATGAAAATTGCCATCAAGGATTACGTTGTGAGTTATTTTTCTTTTTTCTAATTCAAATACTTTTTTCATCGAATATATTTATGAAGGAGGCTGGATTTTCAACATATTCTTTTTAGATATGATTTTTAAAGTTATAAACTTAACATTATTACATGTGCTTGTTGACAGTACCCCCCCCCCCCCCCAACTAATATAAACTATTTCAGAATAACCAGGGGGTTTAGCCCAACGCTAAGACTTTCTTTATAGAAAGTGGTGTGTTCCCGTTTTGCACACATTTGATAATTGGGTATAGAACAATAGGTGTGAATTGTGTTGTGATAGCAATTATAGTCAGACTCTGCTTTCAGTCAAAGATTTTACCTGGATTTTTACTTGTGTTTTATTCAATTCAATTCAATTTATTATCCTTGAGCTTTACAACTCATCGGAATACAAATTATAATACATATAAAATTATATTCAAATGTGCAATGTGCAGTAAGTGAGTAGACATAGTAAGACAATTTAATCATGTACATATCTTAAGATATGAATGAACATAAATGTATAAGTAGCTTAAACTGTAGTATTATTACAATGCTGCGCTTGTGTTTTATCATTCATTCATCAGTGCCATGAAACAAGAAGAATATAGATATTTTGTTGTGTTTTAGACTAATAACTATCACAATTTTTATTTCATTTGATAAAATAAAGATCAACTTAAAATTTTTAGTCTTAAATTTCCGCTCACTGATAAGAAAAATAAGGATTAGATGATTTGAGTTTTACATTTTTGCCCATTTACTTTAAATATAAACTCGATGAATTGAGGAAAAATTGCTGGTCCCGGGCCAATTGGAAGCTGATTCAGTGGATAATTATATGATAAAGGGGAAAACTACACGGACAGTCATATGGGGTAGTCCGTGTCTCTTTTTACAACTTACATTGTAGATGCAAAATATGTAAATCGCATGTTTATAATTGGTTGTTTGGTATCAACAGAAAGATTATTATGAAAAGAAACAGACCTTTATCACAAAATATTTCAATCTTCGAAGTACCAGCCTTGACAGTAGATCTTATGATCGACATCACCGCTTTTGTATATTGCGGGTCACTTTTCTGGATTTTCAAATCAGCAGCTCAATAAATTCCGACAAAAATAATAATTTAAATATTGATTCGATATACCTCAAACTAAAGAAGGTTGAAAATGTATGAATTAGGTCTACATTTGATAGATTTTGTGAAAAAATATTTTCAGTTTTGAAGCATATAAAATTGCCTACTTATCATAATATCGTCATACATTAATTTGTCTAATAGTATTCTCTTCGATTATTCAAGCCACAGCATAAATGAGAAATAATTAGCAGCGTTTTCACTAGACACATTTCCTCCATTTATGTAAGCAAAAGCAATAAATAAATACTAATATATGATATTTTCTCTTCAAACTTGTAGCGTGTAAATCTACTTCCTAAAGGCAGGAAGTTAAACAAAAGCACTACATACACAACATTTTTGCAATAATCTTTTTTGTTTAAAGAAATTAATGAAATTGTTGATGACCAAATCGATGTTTAAAATTAAATTCCAGAACATGGATGTCAATTATTATGTAAATGTGCTTCTATGCAAGTTATATTGTAACATAAAATAAATGTAAATATCAATTGCGAGTAGATATGTTTTATTTATTTCATTGTCAATTGCCCTTGCAGGAACTGTGATATAGACTATAGCAATTAAGCAATTATGACACCTGGTCAAATTCCCGTTTCGCACACATTTTTTCGATACCTAATTTTCAAATGTGTGCAAAACGGGAACAAACCTAGAAAGTCAGCCATTAATAAGCCTGGACGATAACGTTGAAAAATTGCGCGAGGTATCCCGAGTACTTCCGAATGGAAAAAAAGATGTAAACATTTCCCATTATCAATTTCCTTAAGAAATTTGTTTTCGTTGTGAACTTTTATGAGTGAAAAATGATAATTGTTCAATGAAGATATCTTGGATATATTCCCTTTCATCGATTTCAACTGTATTTCTTTCACAGGTGTGTGTATTTTTATTAAAAATCATCAAAAAGTGATGGAAGCAATAACTTGGGACAGACTAAAGTCGTGTATTGAAACCTGATAAGCTAGAGGGAGCGTTCAAAAAGAGAAATCTTATTAGATTTTTTTTTTCATGAATGGACATCATTTGAACCCTGAGGGTCGAATATCCAGTAATTAAGCAAAATGAGAATCGAGGATATCTTGGGTCAGAGTTTAATACATTATGTATTACACTTGCAGATATAAACATTAAGAGCAATTATAGTACAAGTAACACAAAACTAAAATACTTATTTTAAATGTTTGTAATTTTGTGTTAAATTTGTGTTGTAATTAGAAATGACGTTTCGAATGCCAGGAACAATTTTTTTTTTGGATTTTGAACGTTGTTGAAAATCTAAAACAGTCTCGTTTCATTTTTAGCTCACCTGAGCCAAAGGCTCAAGTGAGCTTTTCTGATCACAATTTGTCCGTTGTCTGTCGTTGTCGTCGTTGTCGTCGTCGTTGTCGTCGTCGTTGTTGTAAACTTTTCACATTTTCATCTTCTTCTCAAGAACCACTGGGCAGATTTCAACCAAATTTGGCACAAAGCACCACTAGGTGAAGGGGATTCAAGTTTGTTCAATTGGAGTGCCACGCCTTCTTTAAAGGGGAGATAATGGAGAATTATTGAAAATTTGTTGGTATTTTTCAAAAATCTTCTTCTCAAAAACTATTCGGCCTGAAAAGCTTAAACTTGTGTGGAGGCATCCTCAGGTAGTGTAGATTCAAGTTTGTTCAAATCATGGTCCCCGGGGGTAGGGAGGGGCCACAAGAGGGGATCAAGTTTTACATAGGAATATATAGAGAAATTCTTAAAAAATCTTCTTCTCAAAAACTATTAGGCCAGGAAAGCTCAAATTAAACAGAGTCAATAAGTAAAACATGTTATATTTATTTGACTCTATCAAAAGGGGAAAAATTTAAGTGGAAGCATCCTCAGATAGTGTAGATTCAAGTTTGTTCAAATCATGGTCCCCGGGGGTAGGGTGGGGTCACAATAGGGGGATCATGTTTTACATAGGAATATATAGAGAAAATCTTTAAAAATCTTCTTCTCAAAAACTATTAGGCCTGAAAAGCTCAAATTAAAATGAAAGCATCCTCAGGAAGTGTAGATTCAAGTTTGTTCAAATCATGGTCCCCGGGGGTAGGGTGGGGCCACAATTGGGGGATCAAGTTTTACATAGGAATATATAGAGAAAATCTTTAAAAATCTTCTTCTCAAAAACTATTAGGCCTGGAAAGCTCAACTTTGATTGGAAGCATCCTCAGGAAGTGTAGATTCAAGTTTGTTCAAATCATGGTCCCTGGGGGTAGGGCGGGGCCACAATTGGGGGATAAAAAATCTTCTTTTTAACGACTATTTGGCCAGAAAAGCTGAAACTTGTGAAGAGGCATCCTCGGGTAGTTCAAGTTTGCAAATTCACAGTCCCTAGTGGTAGGGCGGGACCGTGATGGCGGTTTGAATTTTTACATAAAAATATATAGAGAAAATCTTTAAAAATATTCTGGGACAGTTTTCGGTCCAAAACTCAGTACTTAGTGTGAAAGGTTATGCAGATTTAAGTTTGATGAAACCATTATTCCCTAGAGAAAAGTGGGGCCACGAAATGGGGGGGGGGGGTATATAGGAATAGAGAAAAATCTTCTTACAGGTACAAAAACAAAAGGGGCTTGGTATTTACCAAAAAAATAAGAGGTGGATAAAAATTGGCAGATTTTCAATTTTTTTTAGCAAGATCTACTGTACTCAGTTGTCAAGATATTTTGATACTGTAATGCTAATTTGATCAGAATTAAGGCAATTGTTGCTCAGGTGAGCGATGTGGCCCCTGGGCCTCTTGTTAATGGTTCATATCCTGTTTTCCAATGCAATGAACTTCTTGAAGCTATGACTGAAAGACAGTACACTGTACATGCAATTATTCTTGCTGCATATGACTGAATTGTTTCTACCTTATCACCATCAATTCAATGGGTTCAGATTAGGGCAAATCTAGTTGTGGGCCTACGAAAGATATATTTTCATTTGTGCTAAAATATCTATGGATACATGATGGCGGATTCTCAATAAGTTTCTATCTCACAATTGAGTTTGGATAGGTGCATCTAATGATAGAGCCGTTTTAGACCAATCCTATGTAAGAATCAAAATTCAGTGGCCAATTTTTTTATACTTAACTGTTTGATAGACTTTAATGTTTGTTGCTTTGTGGCCACGGTGACAGAGGGTAAAGATGTAAAAATGGCATCCTGATATTTGAGAACATATTGTGACTTTTCTAAAAATAGTTTGCCGTTGCTATTGACTTTTCAAAAAGTAAGAATTTCTGCGTGATTTTCTTAGCAACTTCAATTTCCACGGCAACCACACGTTTTTGATGCATAACAAATCATTTTGTTATGTATAATGAAAATGTAGTCATATTTTTACAAGTTACAACAAAAACAACTTCTTTAAAATCAGGAAATACAGCAAAGTGAGCAAACCGAAATCATCAGCCTTCCTATTTCTTTGCCATGTTACCATAGCAACGTCAGTCAGTCAATTGTCTTAA
Source organism: Magallana gigas (assembly GCF_963853765.1). Classification (NCBI taxonomy): domain Eukaryota; kingdom Metazoa; phylum Mollusca; class Bivalvia; order Ostreida; family Ostreidae; genus Magallana; species Magallana gigas. Next base: position 51,219,335 of record NC_088858.1, on the reverse strand, counting down.
ATAAATTGTGTATTGCATAGACATTGATAGGGATGTAAATTTAAAGTATAAAAGTTCAACTATTAAAAATCGTAAGAAACCAATTTCCAATTTTTTTAATGGTTTCCAGGGTAATATTTTAAAAGTATTTGTGTCTGGCATAAAATTGGCAATAGAACAAATGTTGTTTTATGTCTTTGATAGTTTATATTAGTGGACAACATCTTTGATCGGTTAACATGGACATATTTACCCCTAGCAACCAATTTTTTTAGTGTATTTTTTCATTTTACACATAGTTGTGTCCATGTTTGAAATATAAAGAAAATTGATGACTGTCACTGGCCAGATCCTTACATGAAATTTTACATTACATGGAGAATGACAAGAGCTGGGAACTTCGGATAGTTTGAGTCAAATCCATGAAAAATGGCGGGGTCAAATCATTGTTAATTGTCCAGTCATTGGCTTAAAGTTATAAATACATGTACATTGAACTCACTGCCACCAGTCCGACTTTATGCTGAGTTGTTCAATTGAAACACCGTTAATTTCACAACAGAGCAGGAAGTTAAAATAGAAATAAAATTGTAAATGAATATTAAAAGACTAATTCGAAAATTAGAGGGAAAAAGGTCGATATTATACAGCTTGGTTTCATGAGCACAAGAAAGTTACATCCTTCCGAAAGTCCCAGCTCATGTTTATGTGAGCACTTCTATATATCCATTTAAGTTGTCGTAAAATATAATTGAATTTGAAAACTAATCATTGTACTTTTAGTAAAACAAAAATTGACAATTAAAAATAAACACTGCAATCACACCCTACATTAAACGTAATCTTTCTTTAATCATCAGCCATCTTCGCTATCGTCGCTGTCATCACGTGAGTAGGTGATGCCCACGGTATAACCATTGAGTACAGGTTAATTGATTCGTGTCTGATATAAGTCTAGTTGGTTTACAGAGTTTGATAAACTCCAAGATGTCGAGCCTGTGGGTGGTTCTCCTGGTTACAGTCTCTCTATCCTACCATGTCTCCTCTGACTTTGTAAAGGTTTGTAAAGTTTTATACGTAACGTATGTAAAATGCATTCAGGCTTGTGAAAGTTTTATCCTGATGCCTTTTAAAAACTTCTATTCAATGACCTGACAAGCTTAGTTATGAAACGAAGCATTAGTTTTGGTACCAAGTAATGACTTTAGGGTAAATTTTTATATTAGAAAAGGAAATATCGCTTATTTATGAATTCATGTCATACAACTTTTATGATGTAAAAGTAGAAAATAGCACAGTGGTTTTACACAAATTTTTTTCAATTCTTATCGTCAAATTTCTTTCCTCAAAATTAAAACCTGTTTCTTTTGAAAGTTAGTTATATCTTGTAAAGGATTGCTCCTACTTTTGTAACAGAATGGTAGTGAGAGCGAATTTGAAAATAACTCACCGCAGTTTTAAGATACTTTAAAATTTCAGCATCGTACATACATGACTTTTCAAACGATTAAAACTTTTATTTGTTGGATTTTCAGCTTCACAATACGAAGCGGTCAAACACAGGAGCATCTAATATGAAAAAAGTTGTATGTATTTCAAGTTTTACATATCTTTAACCTCTGAAAGTAAACAGTATGCTTAATATACATCAATGAGAACGTAATTTTAAAAAACAGATATGTTGAAATTTTATTTTTTAATTTTATCCGTGCTAATGTAGACATTGCACCTGTATAATTCGCTTATTTTCTTGTTGAACACGCCTATTGCAATCGAAAAATCATGAAAATTTGATTGAAATAAAGAACCATCTAATTTGTTAAAAGAGACTAAGCCCAGAACTCCAGATGATTGCCCAAGCCCACGCCGAGAGATGCGAGAACAAGACCAATCCCAACCTGTCCACACTGTCCAAGACATTCAAGGATGTGGGCGAAAACATCCACTTTACCACCATCGAAAGTAATGATATCGATTAATTTGATTTCAAAAGTTTCGCTCTGAAAACTGTAGGGATTTTGTTAATAGGTTTAAGTGAAAGGAAAACTGTTAACTGTAAATAATGCCAAAACGAATTACTTTTTTTTTTCTCACATAAAACAAATTATTTTATCACAATGACGAAAAATTTCAACTCAAGAGGTCAAAAATGAATATAATAAATTATGCATAATAGTTAAATATGTAAAACCTATTTACACACAATACATAGTTTTATAGACTCCTTATCACCAATATCATTGTTTCACTTGACCACAGACTACAATATGATAAAAGACCAGGGAGTAGTCAATGCTTGGAGCAAAGTTTTCAGCTACCATTACAGCTCCAACACGTGCATAGATGTAGGTTATTGCGAAAAATTTAAACAGGTATGTACCCGCTATTAATGGCATCGTTTTTTTGTGCATTGTTAACTCGAAAGTCTGTAATAGGAGGTTTGTGGCCTTTAGGGGATAAAATAAAAAGTAAATCGAATACTGCAGGATGATTTTCAAAGGAAATGATTTTTTTAAACTATTAAATAATTTTTTTCAATTGTTTATTGGTTATTTGATAAAATTATATTTAACTTAGATGTACAAGTATTATCCTTTATGGCAAATCTCGATTGAGAGTATACACTTATATAGCGATGCGTTAAGTGATGACACTATATGATTTAACAGTTAAACAGGTCGAATCATGGGTTGCAGTTTATAAAAGAGGCGATTTAATTGGCCGATTTGGTACCTACCCACTCTGACGCGATATTGATATTTTATCCATTAACTGCCTTCTGTGACGTTTAATTCTGTTTCAGGACTGCAAAAAACTGAAATTAAATCACTTCAATAGTTGACTAAAAGTTCCCACAATAATCGTTTAATTCTTGTTTTCATAATATATTATGTAATAGTTTGTTCTCATTGTTTAGTCCTGATTCTTTTTATGAAAAGGTGGTCCGAGCAGAGACAGAGTTCATTGGATGTGGTCAGGCTATGTGCGGGTCAAACGTGTTCACCGTTTGTAATTATGCGCCAAGGTACTGAAACTTCAAAGAACACAGGGTGTAAAAATTGAAACAAAGCATGTTTTTCACCTTACTTATTAGTGGGTTCCAACATCATGACAACACACATCTTAATTTATGACTTCTGCTTTGCTATTTTAGAGGAAACCCAAACGAGAGGCCTTACTTGCGAGGAGGGATATGCAACAACTGCACAGCTGGATATTCCTGCGACACAGATGGTCTTTGCTTTGTACCATGTTGATCATATTTTTTAAAAAGACACCCTAAATAAATTCAAAACATACAGCTTTTAATTACAATAACTTCATGGCCATTATTTCAAAAGAATAGTGACGCTTGTACCGTATACCAGACCATGTGATTAAAAGTTGAAATCTTTTGCCAAGTAGACGGAATGCTAACTCATAATTTTTACGTGTTATTAGTTTCTGTGGTGTTGTTGGTCTCTGTGATGTTGTTAGTTACTGGGTTGTTGGTTGCTGTATTTTTGTTGTTGGTTGCTGTGTGGTTGTTTTTGGTTTTTGTGGAGTTGTTTGTTGATAAATTGTTGTGAGCCTTGACGTTGTTATTCATGACGTTGTTAACGTTTGGGTTGTTAAACTTGGGTTGTTGATGATGTGTTGTTGTTGTTGTTGGTTGATGTGGTGTTGTTAGTTGCTGTATTGTTGGTTTCTGTGTTGTTGACGGTTGTGTTGGTTGTTGATTGATGGGATGTTTTGTTTTCCTTAGTTGTTATTGGTTTATTTGGTATTGTTGGTTGTTGTGGTATTATTGGTTGCTGTATTTATAATGGTTTCTGTGAAGTTGTTTGTTGATATATTGTTGTGGTCTTGACGTTGTTATTCATGACGTTGTTAACGTTTGAGTTGCTAAAAGAGGTGTTGTTGGTGGCGTTTTCGGTTGAGTTGTCAGACGCTGTGTTGTAAGTGAATGCGTTATAAATTTTTGTTGTAGCTGGTGGTGGGGCTGTTGTTGGCGGTTGTGTTGTCAATAGGGTTGTTGTCAGTGTGACGTTTTGCGTTTTTTAGTGTTGGATGCGGTTTAAATGTCATGATCAGTGGTTGAGGTGATATCTCTTGAGTCATTGGTTGTTGTGATTGTGGTTTTGATATTGAATCATTTAAATTTGTTGCGTTCGTTACAGTTGGTGCCGTTGTCATTGAACATTACTATAAAAGTTTGTAATGATAATGACGTAAGATAAGTATCAATATATCTACGTAATTAGGACATGTATTATGAAGGACTCTTAAGGTATATTCTATCTGGTAGGGCACCGAATTACAAGTAAAACAACGGTAACAACCTACAGGTACCAAAGGTAATTCCATTTATAATGAGATTGTGTTTAGGAGAGTTGAAGGCATCAATTTGATTGACCATCATAGATAAATTAATTTGCTGGTGAAAGCCAAATCCTTATGCAAGAGGTTTAGTCGTGGTAGCTATGAAAGTCTCTGACATAGTTACAGAACCTACAAGAAAGTCGTCAATGTAAAGAGACGAACCTAATGCTCGGCTCCAGGAGAGCTCGATTTTGTGCCAAGTGTCCAATATCAACAATGTATTTACAGATATGACCCATCTTTTACTAGAGGTCGTAACGATAAAATGCAGTTGTTGGTTTTCGTATTTTAGGGATATTCCTGTGTGATTTTGCAGATCGCCACCACTTGAAAGAATGTATGTACCATCAAGAAGATAGCTGAATTTTACGTTCAAGATAAAAGTGAAGCCCGAAGAGCACGTATTTATATCCGCCAGACAGAAGTTGAATCCAGTACTGTTTACAGTAACAAATCCGTTTTCGGTTATATGTACATCGCGTCCATTATCGAGATCACTTGGTTCCATTGTTACGTGTCCATAAATGCTCAAGTTGATACCCGTGGCTGTATATATGGTGTTATCAGTTTTCTGTGTGACTTCCCAGTTAAGATGGATAATCTGTAATGCTGTTAAATAGAAAAACCGAATAGATATGATTCAGAATACAAGCTAAATTCTTTAAAACTATAAACCCATTCAAAGAGTTTTAATGAGAGATATCTCACCGGGTAAATGGCAGTCGATACCATAAAAGCCGGGCATACATCTGCATACATTCATGCCTAAGCATACTCCCCCGTTATGACAAAACTCTTTGGGACAGAGAACTACAAAGATAAAACTTCAGTTGTCTACAAGTATTTCTTGCAGTGTGCTTGGTATTAATCCTAACAATTCTTATAAATTGTATATTCTGTGAGATAAGGTAAATTCATACAAATTAATAGTTATCCTATTGGAATGTTATATTTCTTGTATGGGTTTTGAAACACAAAATAGGCGCATATATGTCCTTAATTAAAGCACATGTGCTTTAAAACAAAGAAATTCAATCGTAAAAAAATCAAGTACATCGGATTTCTAAATATCTGGGCGGGTGGAGGGGGATACTGTCCTGAAGTTCCTGATGAAAGTACTTAGGTCAAAGAATTTTTAAGTCACCTTTTGGATCACAACCGATTATCTCCATCCTAAACCAGGCTAATCCCTCACAGGTCTCTGGATAAATTCTAATTACATCGGTCACCATATATTCAATTTGGTCTACTCCAATATTGTAGAAAATAGTAGAGTTGTATATTGACGGAAGGCCCTGTAAGACATAGATATCTGAAGTACTATTTAATTTGGTTTATAAAATATTTATTTAAAAACACCTTAGTCCATCAACTAAAGAAATAGAAAGTATGCAAAAATTAGAAAACAAAAGATTAATTGAGTACGGGCATTTGATTCTCTCAACATTTCGACGCTTTACAGAATATTCTTTAAAACAATGCATAACGACGTTGCACGTTAATCATTTATCATTTTCGACGATTTTTCGTTTCATAGACTTTTTACTTTGCAATATAAGAAGACAATCAAATGACAGAAAATCTAGAATAAAACACAGAAATAAAAACATCAGATAATCTCGAAGCTTTCTTTTACCTTTGTATAACTTCTCCACTCTCGAAGAGGATCTAAAGCGGAAATAAACTTAAGCTGTAAAGTCTTCATGTACATGTTTGGGTAGGTGTATACATCTTTCTGACTTGGGTGTTCGAAGTTAAGGCCTGACACAGCCATTAGTCGAGGAAATCTTACTTCTCAATTTAAATTCTTGTCACTAGATTCTGGACACCATGTTCCATTGTCTTCTCCTTTGCATAAAAAGAATCTAGACGTTCACGTATATCTTAAAGGCAACCACAACTCTTCACCGAATATCACCGAAGGCAAGCTTATTAACATAAATAAAATATACAAAACTACATTTGATCTGTTCAGGACTGATCATATACCTTTTTGTAAAGCGATGGTTAAGGGCAAATTTTTATTAAACTATTAGTATTTTTTATTGACGAAAAAAGAAGGACGCCAATTTTAAATGATGCATATAGAGCTTTTATATTTAAACTGCTTTTTTACGAAAAAGAAGGAAGCAAATTCTAAATGATGCATATAGAGCTTTTATATTTAAACTGCTTTTTTACGAAAAAAGAAGGAAGCAAATTCTAAATGATGCATATAGAACTTTTATATTTAAACTGCTTATTAAGACGATTTTGCAACTATAGTTATTTTGAGAATGGATATTTTCCATACTTTATAGACCCTTGGCGTGCTTGACCATTTGTTTTACGGAATCTTATTATTGTATTCGTAGCCATCACAATCAATGGATCAAATTAAATTAATAGGATCAAAATTAAACAATTGAAAAGACAACAAATATTTCACAGGATGAATTGTTGATATTGAAATTTTAAATCTTTTCATTTTTCACATTTCAGGGACGTTCAATTCTTTCAAGAAGGCATATGCAATATCATACATCTATGTTTTTATGTTTGGTGTCTAAAGTCTTTGACTGACATTACCAGAAAGTTATTGATTATTTGGAGATGCTGCTTACACACTTTGTGTAAAATTTTAAAATGATGGAGAAAGCTGCTACTTTGATCTATGAAATTACGTACATGCAAATTTTGAAAGAATTTTAAGATCATAGCTGCAAATGCAGATGGACATATTCATGGATATATACTAGAATGTGTTGATATTCCCATCGATAATCCATGCATCCTAAGAAAATGGAATGGAGATGATATGGTCTGATCTTAAGGTATCAATGTCAGACAGACTTGTGAAGGTAAAGATGCTTTTCGAATATATTGTTGCTTGGCATTATAAGAATCTTAAGAATATTCTCTCTCTGCATTTGACAAACCCTACATGATTTAAAACATAAATAAAATGGGCATATCTACTGATCGCAACCCACCCTTGGCTGTGAGTGACTTTGCATGCTGATAGCAGTATGTATAGACACTATGACTATAACATGTTAGGGGGATAAATCAGTCGCCTTTCGAACATAGCTTCCCTAACAAGCAAATGAATCCAGAGTTTTATAATCGATCATCTCAAGGCATATATCAAAATGTTAGTGAACAGCAGATATTGGATATTCCGGAATGCTTGGTTTGTAGCAGGCTATGACTATAACAAGTTTTTCTTCCATTCTTCTGTAATCCTAGTAGAATGGACAAGACACCGGGGCATAATCATCCCTTTTAACTGTCCAGGCGAATTAAAACCAACAGATGCCTTTTCTTACTAATTTGCAGTAACAAAATTAATCTTAAACTGAGTCACAAATCTACATTCATAACAGACTTTGGTTAAAAAATAGAACTATGTTGAATTTGTCAAATCATTTACGCATATATTTTTTAAAGTGCGTATTTTGCAAACTGCGTTTCTACAATGCTATCATCCTTTATTATAACATTGTTTCTATTGCTCTATCATATTATTTGATTTATTTCGTATTAAACACTTTTGTATTTGCTTTTTAATGCAGGTAACAATGACTTTTCTTTATGGTGTGTGTGTGTGTGTGTCTTTAAGGAAATTCTACTTCATTGTTTTTTAAATTTACAGTGTTTCTTAACCCTTTTTGTTGACAGTTTTATGCAAATTCTGTAGAGTCCTACGAAGAAATTTCTGTCTTCTATTATGTAAATATAAACAATTAGCAACATTGTATTTTAAACTCTATTTATCACGAAACAGTCGCAATCGATATTCACGAACTATTTACTGGCGGTCCAATACATTTCTATCTAGTAACTTAACTAAAGCAGAACAATATTTATATATACACACAGACGAAATAAACAATTCAATTCAATAAGGTAATACGTTAAAGAAAGTTTAAAACATTTTTCAAATTGAACTACAACCGTTGAGTTAGAACCAAAATGAAATATTCTCTTAAGAAATAAATGTAAGAGATTACTTTAAAAATTTACAGTAATTTCTTTTCAATCAAAATTTGTACAAAAATCATACATTGAAAGCTTACCAGCACAACAATCATACCGGACTTTATTCTTGCTTTTTCCAGTCTTTGAGGAGGACACAGATATCATGTCATCCGTAATGGCCCCATTCTCTAGTCCTAACTTATTGTTACACTCAGTGTCTAAGAAACATTTAATTAATGATATTATAAACCGAGAGCTGTAATGAAAAATAACTAAAACGACAACTTGTATATTGATTTCAAGAGTAATACAAGAAATCACATTGACGCAAGCGTCAAATGGGCCGCAAAAATATAATTGTACGTTGTATGAATCATCATTGGTTGTTTACATAAAAACACACCACAAAGAAGAAAATAACGAGTTGGTTGTACTAATTTTTTGGTAAATTGTAATATACTTTCAGCAACCTGTTTTGAAGTTTAAAATTTTACTATTATTATTAAGAATCGAGTTCGTCACTATAAGCATTTCTAACGGTAATTGTATGATTATTGCCATAGTATGAAGTAATGGAGAACACATTGATTTGTACATTACTCTGATACAAAGTTCAACTCTTCATTTTTAAAATCTTTATATGAAGTGGTAACATCATTACGTTATGTCGTAAGATCATTATGTGCCGTGGTTTATTCATTATATGCTATGAATAAATCTTTATATGATATGATAAACTCATTTCATACAGAGATGAACATATAATGAACTATTGTTCAATCGTTATGTTATGTGGTACTCTCAATTTCCTTTCGTAAGAGTGGTATGCATGTGAATGTAGTACTAACTATAGGATCAGTATTGTCTAAGATAAAAAAAAAATACATGTACTACAATGCTTTTCCGGGATAATTACAATACAAAATGTAATGCTCAGACTTATCCCTGACACTCATCTACATACCAAACATTTCAATCTGAAGATATTGTGCACTGTATATAAATTGGTTGTTATTAACATATACTGACGTAGAACAATATCTGTCATTCTAAACAGATAATCTGTACTATTCCATTCACTTTACATCATTGATATGATGTTATTCTGATTATGTCGATCTTAACAAAGTGTGTGTTTTGACATATCTTTTTATCAAATATTGTTTTTCTGTACAATTAACTTCGCTGACAGTGCCAGTCTTATTAAAAATACAAAGCTACTTTCCAAAGATAAAAACACCATAAAATCTACTATAGCATGATAAAAGATCTCAAATCTTCTTTATAATTTTTGCAATGATATTGTAAATCCTCATCATACCATATATTATTTACTCAAAATGTAATGATCTATTGTGCAACTTTGAGTTTTGAGTTATGGAACTGAGAACTAATTTCTAACTTGTTAACAGTCATGTATTTATTTCCCGATACAAGTCACTTGTTTAAGACGCAAATTCAACCTTGCTTTGTTATTAAAGGAAGTTTGATTCTTATGGTCATAGGAAATACACATCTGTTATTTCATCTGTTCTTAGCACTTAAAGTGTCGAAAAGGCGGGATAATTTACCTCCTGAACCTTTTGTCACCTAAGCACTTCATTTGTGATAATGGAACTCATCAACAGTTCTGATAACGAGTACATAAAAGCACCAACCTCTTCGTCGACTGTGAGTTGGGGCAAAGAGAAACATTGAGTAAAGATGTGTACCCTTCTTCTTTTTTTTCTGTCGTTGCTTTTTCTTGCATCAAGGGCAGTCCCTCGAAACACATCCTTCTGCCGGTTGGAGGAATCCGTTTTTAATTCCGTTATGGGAGGATACAATAGACATGTACGGCCGTGTGTGAGTTTGCACGAACCTATAGAGATAAATATCGAGTTCAGTATGATGAATATAAACGAATTAGACGAACTAACCGGTAAATTCTCCGTCATTGGATTTTTCTACATATCTTGGTCAGATCCGAGAATACAATGGGATTCCCAAAAATTCAACAATGTCCATAGTCTTTTCTTACCACAAAATCTAGTTTGGAAACCTGCAATCTTACTGACAAACTCATTTGCCATTCACCACAATCTTGGAAATGACGAAATGATAATTCATTTCTCTTCTTCCGGACATGCCTCTTGGAATCCAGGTGACGTCATTGAAACTGTTTGTGATGTGGACGTTGAAAACTTTCCGTTTGACGTTCAGGTTTGTAGAATGACCTATGTCACATGGGGATATTCTGTTACGCAGATGAGCTTCAAAATGCTTTCGGATAAAGTGAATCTGCAATATTATTCACCCCATGGTGTTTGGGACATACTTGACACGTATGCTTATTCGCACTCTCAACATAACCTGGATTACGTTCACTTCGTCGTAAAGTTGAGGAGGAGATCCATATTTTTCCTTGTGAACATGTTGCTACCTGTTTTGATGCTAGGTATTCTCAACATCTTTGTTTTTGTCATTCCTGTGGCACACGGTGACAGAATAGCCTATGCTCTCTCTGTTCATTTAGCAATCATCGTCTTTTTGACTCTTGTGTCCGAAAACCTTCCGCAGACCTCTAAGCCAACCATTTCTCTGATTTGTTACCTTCTCGTATCAAATGTGTCTCTTTCCGCCTTCATTATTATATTCACCATTTTTGGGCTTCGAATACATCGCAGATCGGTGAAACCTGTTCCTCAATGTATCAAAAATGTCATCTGTTTTTTACAAAGACGGGACCAGAAAACGGAAGAGACAAAGGAGAAAAATGACGTCATGTGGAGGGATGCTGGGAAATGTTTTGATCGTCTTTGCATCTTCCTTTTCCTTTCAGCTTTCACTTTAATGAATTCATCATTCCTCTTGAAAATGAGTGGATCTATTTGATACCCCCCCCCAGAACGCAGGACAGGACAAAAATGCATCTTGGGTGGGTCGGCTACCCTGATGCGGTCAAGCATTCTTCATTGCATTATATCTTTTTAATGCACCTTTGTCGTGCTGATTGGGTGTTTGAAAACTTAAATCATTGTTATTCAAGGTAACATTATAAAATTCGTGGCTTTAGTATCGTGTGTTTATTACAACCATCAGATTTTGGGGAACTATTACGTACAGTTATTTTTTTGCTTTTGCGATAAAATTGATATTACAAGCATGTCCAAATGTACTTTTGAGATGTTCTTTGATGAAATTAACATGTGAATATTTGCTGAAAAATGACATGTTTGTTGTAGTGTTGACAATGTTTAAGGAAGTGAATCTTTTATTCGTGATTTCGTAATGGCATCACATAAAATCCTAAATGCTTTATGTCTTTTATTAAAAATAAAGCTTTGTTGTGGAGCCTTTTGTGTGGATAGTTTCTTTGCCAAATACGGTAGATATCTTATTCCCGACAAACTAATTTTGTTTGCATTTAAATTAAGAAATTTGGTAGCTATGTAAGGTAATTACCGTAACAAAACATGCAATGTCAAAATATAAATTCCAAATTCCGAAATGCGCACAGTTATAAAGATTTTTACGTTATGGTACCAACTTCCAAGAAGACTAAATGTGTAAAAATAATTAATTTCGATATGCAAAAAGCAGTCTGGTTTCATCAAACAGACAAAATTGCCAGTTAATAACTTGGAGAGGGTTTTAACAGAAAATCATATATAATCAATATTTTAGAAATAAATAAAACACATTTTTAATTTAAAGCAAGGAATAATGAAGGAAACATGTGTCTAAAAATGAATATTCTAACAGAAATCTATACGCTTTCATTTATTAATTCAACAACATTTTCTCTGGTGTCAATTTAAATTCAAATATAATGGTTTGGACTTTTAAAAACGTTTCTGCAATTTTGACTGAGCGTTAGTAAAAAAAATGTTGATTTTCTGTTTTACCCTAAAACTGCTATTTTAACGTATGGTTCTAAAGAAAAAAAACAACATCTTTTTTTTTTTATACATTTTTAATTAAACTGAAATGTAAAAATACAATGTGCATATATAATAAAGAGTTATAAATAATAACACTAAAGGGATTTCTCACTTCTATCCTCCATCCATGGGTGTCAGTGCCAAGGCCGTTCGTCCAACAATCATATTATCCATACATGGTCAGTGTCAATGAACGAGCACGTTAGTACTACCGAGTAAAACAAATCGTTGTATTTAATTAAGAGTGTTTTGGTGAGAGAAAAAAGAATGAAGATAGAAGTTCTTACAATTATTACAGCTAAAAAAACAACACTTGGTGCAGTATGATATAATGTCCTGGCATGGATGCCATTGACTGTTGACTTGTTGGTCCATCCTGTTCCGTTGAGTATTATCATATCTTGTTTCCTGTGGGTATATCCGGACTTATATCTCCCGTTCCGAACTCTGCTGGAGTCTGGATTGCTGAATCAATACATCGATAAGTAATGCTGAAAGCCCGAATTGTTCTATGTGTTTGTCTGAGGAATCGCTTTAAAACGTTTCATAAACAAAATTATAACACTTCGACACATCTGGGTCTAGCAGAGGGACACGTACTTTTTGTACCTTTTGAAAAGTAAAATTAAATTGAATGAAATTGGAGCATTGCCAATCTGTGATTGTACCTACAAGGCAGAGGAACAAGTTGTTGCTGATATAAAACCCCATCCAATCCACCCTGTTGATAAGGTTTGAATTGTCCCCTTATATCACAACAAATACATGTCAATATTAGTTTTTGATATAATCCACCTTTTCCGCCCCGTCTAGTTATTGATACACTGTATAGACACAACTTTAAAAAAAAAAAATTTATAAGCAGCATTTTTATCTTCATAATGATTTCCTTCTTTACTTCATATTTCAGTCAGTTATACATTAGATGGCTTTACTTGTATCACAGTATCAAATACGAGTTACATATGCACAGAAATGTCTGGTATGTATTTGAGGAGTGGTTCGCAAGCTATCTAGCACAAAAATTGCAGAGATTGTTTTCCAAATAGCTCAATAGTGACCAAAATACGATAATTTAAAAACCAACCAGATGTGGAATTTCTCAGTCAACAACCCAAAACAATACCACTCACGTCTTCTAATGGTCATCTAATTACAAAACCTGATCGATTGAATGGTTGATTGATTGATTGGTTGACGTATGCTTTTGTAAATTTGGATAAATTGTGTAAAAATGTCAATTTATACGTTGGCAAAATATCAAAAGAAATGTTTCAAGCTTACTAAATTTACTTTATTTAGCTCATAACAGGATAAAGTTTTCAATCAAGAATAGTAAAAAAAAATATTTCTCCAAAAATCAAATAAAAGCCTAGAAAGAAGATGGGGGAATAAAATGGCGTAAATGTCCATTCGTTTTAGTCATGAAATACAATTTTGAATTTATTTTCCGAATTAAATCTATTCAAATATATTATAAAACAAGTTTGCAAAAGCACAATTTCTAAATATATTCAGTTTTTAATATATTTAACAAAAGATAAGAAAAAATATTGCCTAAAATTTTAGTGGTATCGAACCCATAACTTAAGAACCCTATAAATATAAGGTAAGCTTTTGTCAGGTACTCTAACCACTGAGCCATTTCAGAAATAACAAAATAAGTTGTTTAAATATTATGTGTGACTTTGGCCACGAATTTACGGACTTGTATTATTTTTTCAAAACGTTGAATTGTTGGGGTACAATATGCTATTTTTTAATATATATTGGATCATCTCTCCACGTTTTTTTTTAACTATATAGTGGGTGATCTCTCCGCGTTTTTTTTTTTTTATTATTGAATTATTATTTGTTTTTCATTAGGCCTTATTGAGACTATGAGAAAAATACGGAGCACAGACCTACTCTGTAAAAGAAAATGCATTGAAGTTTTAAAAAATGACACTATTTGCAGGTTTTGATACGTTTACGCCTGTTTGAGTCAACATATTCCAAGTATTTAACCTATTTATAGGTTTAAAAACAATTATATGTTAAATATTTATTGTCTTAAATGATTTTAAAAAAGAAATATCAGATTTATTGATATTTTGATTTTTCAATAGCTTGTCCGACCGTGTATAGGCATTTTACACGCCTTATCCATCTTCTTTAGTGATGTAGAACGTCCCTTTGCTATTTCTCTATTTTAAGTTACAATTATGTGATGTTTTTTTTACATGTGTAGAGCTTCATATTCTTTTAACCAGTGCGTTCTATTGCTGTGTAACACGGCCTGATGAGCTGAGTAATTTTCTCACGGTAATATCACTCAAGTCAACAATACCTTACATCTTCTGTTATTTCTTAACTTTCAATATTTGGACATGGCAAACAGTCATGATAATTTAAGACAATGATTAAACAGTTTGGACATACATACACACCATCGATTTTTCCCTTTCCCTCTGTTCATTCTGTGCAGTAGACAATATAATAACCCGTCCCAGCCACGCTGCTGAGACTGTTTGCAACCAAACGATCAATAGAGAGTTGAAGACCGATCGATACTGCCATGCATTTGTAAGGTAGCTCCAAGACCGTCCAATATTGGATTTCTTATGGTTAGGAGCCTCTAGCAGCCAGTGACTGGCCTTTCGAGTTTGACGTAATTGAAGCTTTATAACATGGATACTTTGAAATCAATCAGGTTAATACCAATCCGTGTCGTTTGTGGAAGAACAGGGTAAAATTAGAACTGGACTGTTAATACGGAATACACGCAACATGGGTAAGTTAACAGACTGTGTTATTGAAACTGAGAAGTATGCTGTGTTCAATTTATAAGAAAAATGTTCAAACGCAACTACTTGCTTCTTTACAAATTCCAGCAATTTCATCTTAGAATTTCTTGAAATATGTTATCCTAAATCATGATACATCTCTCATTCACAATCCTGACCGCGCCCTGTATTCTTTGGTCTTTATTTCTCTTACTGTTCTTCTACAAAGGTTTTAATTTTGAGATGACAATTCAGATTCCGTTCTTTTGTCAGGTTGCTTCCTTGGACGTTAATCCACGTGATCTCGCACCTGCTTGTCGCCATGGTTCGTTGGGACCTAATCCTGGTTTTCTGTGCCTCAGGCTGTCACATCTTTCTGGGAGTGTTCAGTGTGTGTCTCGGGGTCATTCTTAGCATCCAGGCGGAAGTCTGGCTGGCACACAGCGTGTCACCTATCTGGAGCGGTGGCATAGTAAGTCTTACCTATGTCTGCCTGGTTTCAGAATATTAAGAAACTTGGACACTATAATTTTTTAATGTCTCTTTTTCTTCTTTATTATCTCTCGTTAAATAAAAGGTAGATGAAATTGTTTCAATTACAGGAAACTTCAGTAATTAAATATTTTTGTTCTCATGTGCAGTTTTTTATTACCGGGCTTGTTGGAATACTCTGTGCCAAAAGAAAGACATCATATGTGGTAAATGTTTTTTAATATAAAAAATAAATCTGTTATCAAATAAATAATAAAAATCGAGATATTCTATAGATTTGAAATCTATATTTTAATTTTTTTGCAGATAATGTGTTTTATTGCAATAGCTGCCGTTTCTATGGTGACCACGTTCGTAAGTTTCCAACTTCTACGGGTTGGTCTCCAAAATCACGCCACGGATGGCAGCACTTTTCAGAAAGAGGTCAAGGACCCTCTGATCATTATCGCCATGGGAACCGCTGGGGTCGAGTGTCTCATTTGCATTCTATCCATTCTCCTCAGTTGCCGTGTCGCCAAAATCGCCAAAGAGGAAATGTGCCAACAACGAGAGGGAATGTTCCATATTAAGGTACTTGGACAAAAAGACATAGTGGTGGTTACCAAGCCTCTGTTAGACAGTGCCAAAGACACTGCAATTTGATACAACTAAGTTCTATTTACAGTGTATGGTGCTTCGTTTAATCAATTAATGACTGTCTACTAGGTTCTTTTACCAATGTATAGTTAGTTAGATGGCAATTTAGATTTCCGGATTTCTTTGCTATATTTTTGTTACGCCAGTGTTACCTTAGACAACGAAATCATGTAACCCATTGTTGTGGCAGATAGATTGAGATATTCTATTCTAAATCTTATCAAATATTTATCTACAGATACTTTTTTTCATATTTCTACCTGAGTTATTATGATCAATGTTTGTACCAGGTCCTGTTCAGTCATTTACGTTTTGCTGTGTAGCAATAGATCTAAAACAAGTAAAATGATCAGAAAACGCAATCTCTTATTGTTTTCATTTTCCTGTGTTTTTTTTCAATGTGCTAAGCGTACACACAGTCAATAACACATTTTTCACGTACAGGACAATGGTTCTCCTTTTACGTTTACAAATATCCAGGACAACTTTAGTAGTCTCGAGGAGAGCGGCATAGACTTGTCCACCGAGGATCCGGGCGTGGGCGAGCTCGATCATCCGTCCGTATTATGTACCGGTAGGGGGCAGCACTATCAAAGCTACGACTCGAGCGCCACCACGTACATGGATAGTGGCGGAAGCAGTCCGGCCTCGATTCCAGTCATCAAAATTAATACCCCAGAATTGGAGAATTCAAACTCAGGCTGTGATTCAAACAATGGAGTTGACGGCTCCTATATTTATTTAGAAATCAAGCAGTGATAACAGTTGTGATAAGATTTCTATTCTTGCAGTATTAAGTTTGATGAAATAAAATGGTTTTTAAAGAACCAATGAACACTCGTGTGATCAATCAGAACGTTTGGATTGTAAGGCTTACTTTACGATTGGAATGTAATAGTGAAGGCTGTCTAACCCATTACAATTCAATTTGATTTAATATCCTCATAACGATCCAGTTGTAATCTTGGTTCATTTAGCTGAACCAATGAACAAGAGGTTTAAAAAAACTGTTCTAAACGTGGTTTGTTTTTTACCAAACATGATCCCGTTGCGATTTCAAAAAGATGCGATAATATCACTAAGAAATTTTCAGATCATTCTCAACCCTACATACCTTAGCTTTCACAAGACATATTAGTACTGCAGGGACCAGTGCCACGACTCCTTTACGGAGAACTGTACCGGAACTCTAATTAATGGAATTAAATTTCTGTGGACTATTGCAATCATTTTCTCTCCTACAATGCGTTTAAAATATGAAATCTATCTATTCTAAGATGTACCCGGTAGTGAATAAAGAGTGGATAATTTTTTTAAAGAATCTTTCATATAATATAGGCGTCATTACATTGGTCTTTTTTGAAAAGGACATTAATTTGATCAACAACTTATGCAAAATCCCGACAATTATCTAGTTTTATCGAGGTTTTTGGTGTTTTTTTTTTGGTTTTTTGTTTGTTTGTTTGTTTGTTGTTTTTTAATTTTGCTCAAGTTTTGTGGTCTCTGGTTAAAGTCTAATGGGTATATCCTATTCTCGCTATATGAAAAAAAACTTTTTTTTAAAAAATGCGGATATTTTGTTATTTGGTGCACGTGTGTTTGCTTACTAAGTATTTAAATATTAAGTTCCATTCCAGTAACTAAAGATTCAGTTTGTATTGTGTGAGGGATTTGTAGTGTATCGGCTGACGTTCCAGACTGAAGAAAGAGTGTACTATTGATTAAGACTGTAGACTATGTATAACCGGAAGAATTTATTATTTCACCGTCTTATACCATTGGCAACTACAATTGTTATACATTTAAACAACAATAAACATACATACAGGGTTAATATACGACTTGTGGGCGTTATCTCTGTGTTTTATTACGTAGTTTTTATGATTTGACAAAAACCTAGCACGTATATATTTCATTAATTAAAGCAACATCATTAATTGTATTTACGTCAACATAGAGGGAAACAAGTGTTGAATCTCAAAGGGTCCCAATAAAGATGTAATTAACACATAAAATAGGAAAGAAAAAAGAGCGACTCCATTTTGTCCCAATTAATTTGATTTTTCATTGTTGCCTTATAATAGAATAGAAAATGATAATAGCACAATGCCAATTACAACACACAGAGAACAAATCAGTGCCCACTAACCGGCGACACCGGCGCGCGTCATCATCCTAGCTACAGGTGATTGACGCGGGCTTTGACAGAAGGCGCGGAGGAGCCTCTATCTGGAATATCAAAAACATCAGACCGGAGAGAAAATCTACTGATTACGGCAGAGCCATCCATTTGGACGCTCAGTGAGACAAAGGTCTGTCCTAGCTGCTTTTACATGATGAATGAATCTGTGTTTAATATACCTTCATGATGTATATACATGTATATACAGTATAAATTCAAAAAATTTAAAAAAAAGCATCGAAAACCTTTAAAAAAGCTATTTTTTCTGAAGATTGTTATAAAAATTGATTCTCAAACTACAAAGCACAGCATTTACTCACTATTCAATGGATTATATTTATTGCAGAATGTTTAATACGTATGAAACAAAATACCGATTTTTGCAAACCTCATAATATGTAAAGGTTTGACAAAAAAAGAAGAAAGAGTATTAACAATTTAAGGCAGCAGGCTGTTATCGATTCAAACAAATTGAGCCCTGGAGCATAATGTCATGGCAAAATCTATCAGATTCTTTTAATTAAAACTTGTATACTTCTTATGTATTTTTCAAAGAAAGTTATTTGCAGTAAATAACTAAAGATAATACAAATGCATTTCACCTCATAAAACTCTCTACACTGACTTCCGTTATAGGCAAATATTCTTGAACATAAAGTAAATTGTTGTTTGAGCTCAATGCTTCAATTGAGTCTTAAACTTTCGAGAAATCGTTTCATTATATCAGCATCTTATACTTTTACTCTTAATGGATTTGCTTTAATCAAAACATCAGAAATGGAAGCTGTACTGCAAATTATGGCTGAAACAAAATAAGGATGAAGGTATATTAGAACGAAATCAAATTTTGTAGTTAAATGAAATTGTTATCCTTTAGAGTTATTTTATAGTACAACTGCTCCAAATTTCAACAGATATCTCTTTTTAGAAATAATGATAATGGCGGTAAAACATACACAAATATATTTTTAACAAATCAAACCCACACTTTGTTAGGTTATATGACTTTTTAACATATATACAGGCAGATTGACAGAAGGTAAGCTTGAAACTTTCGTGTTGGGTCAAGTTCAGCACAAAACAGAAACGGCAATAAGTATTAGGTCGATTAGTTTTCTTCATGTTATTATCTGCTTATCATGACAAATCTGAATTAAATCTGTTACTATTTTTAAAAATATAATAAGTTAAAGCTGCTTGGTCCGATTTTTTTGTTATTACAGTATCAAATTTTTTTTCTATACAAACCATTTATCTTAGAAAGTTATGGACTTTCTCCTATTTACAGCAGCAGAATCAGTCTCCTTTCAAAGTTAGAAATATTCAAAGTAAATAAAAATAATTTCTTTTTGGGCAAACGAAAAAACAAACCAAAATGCATCACGGGATGTTTAGAAAAGGAAACCGTTTTGTTTCGTCCCCCGAATAATTGGGGTTATTCAACCCGCATGCTATGCATCGATTGTAAAGAAGGCAAACTTCAGAAATATTAGCGAACAAAACGTACACATGTTTATTTGTAATTTGTCTGATCATTTCGACCTTTATTTAAAGCGATGTCAAAGTCGTAATACAACCATACCGTCTCGTCGTCAGGGGTGAACTTTAACACGAGGCGAAATAACGCGGTACCCTTTTATGTCGTTTGTTTTGTTAGCAATTTTGTACGTATTTTTCTTCATTGAAATTTGGCTTGATTGGGAAAACTACTGCAATGTCTATTATTATAGATATACATAGCATAACCATCGTTTAAAAGCGTGCATAAAATTCGATATAAAATCGGACCAAGCAGCTTTAAAATATCGAAATAAATCAAAGAAAATATTTTTTGCTAGGTGTAAATCCGTGTATATGACAAATATTATAAACTCAATACTTAACCAAATTAATGGTACGAAAATAAATTCGTACATCTGTCATACCATTCATATCCCTAAAAGCGTTAATAAACTAAGAAGTGAAAACCCACACAATTCATACAAGGGAAAATAATTAAATTATGATTAATGTTTTATGATATTAAATCACATTGATATATACTGATAAAATATTACCGAGGTATCGTCATAACTAACGGGAGTGAATTACCCGAGTTTCCTCGACGATACATTTGGTCTTATTTATAGTTCCATGCATCGTTTAAACCCTTTCGTTTCATTAAGTTCCTCAATCACAACTCCCTCTATTGCCTTTCGATAATACATATCGTCAAAACGCCGTTATTCACGTGTTTCAGTTCTCCCATTTTGTTTTCTGCTTTCCCTATAATGGCGGGTTTGTATAGCATGCGGTATGACGTCATAACGGCCGAGCCCGATGCTTTATAACTGCCTGCCAGCTGATTTTTGGGCAGACGGTCAAGTCCACTTCTGGACAACAGCCACACATTGGAAATGACCGAGGAAATATCCGGTTGAGTAAATGCTTAATAATTTAGCAGTGGGTGCTGATGAAATAATCTTATTTGTATGTTTTACGGTGTGACCGTTGGGGCGAGCGCAGAAGGAGCCACACATATGTCATCATTGTTAAATGCAACCCGTGGACTTAACCAAACCAAAAAAAATTTGGCTTTGTCTCGAAAACTTTTACCACCACAAGGAACCGGAAGATATCAAACTTTTATTCCAATGGTCCCTTCCTAGGCTTATACACTTAAACAAAAAACTACCACTGAGCATTAATAAAATGTTAAACAGACTTATTAAAATATTTTGATAAACACAAAGCCGTTTTTTTTTATTTTTTATCTCTACTTTACCTTTTAATAATGATCATTAAAATCAATAAATTGTGTGTCTGTGTTATTTCTCATTTTGTTCCTTGTTTTAATTTTTTTCCTGTGTGACATCAATTTTGTTTTTAATCTTTTTAATTTTTGTACGCTATATAAGCGTTGTAGACATATGTGCCCTCCCCCTCTTTTTAGTGTGTGATCTCCAATATTATTGAAAGGTTTGACCACATATGCAACTATAACAAATACATGTAGATATTTTTACAGTTTAATTTTTTTCTTTTATTTATTCATTACAAAATGACGTGGCTACACGTAGATCTAATAACGATTAGACTTTTCTTTTTTAATAATTTTTGTCACCTACCTAACGTATAATGATTAGATCAATATGACAATAAATTTAGCATGGAACTTGCATGTGTATTTACTGAGCAAAAAAAAAATCATCAAAACAAAACTAATCAGCCAAAGAGTCACCGTTAATAGCGAGCGCAGTATCAGTACTAACGGTGACTCCCTATATACTGAGTACTTCCTACACGTTACATTTAGTACAGATGCTTGATCCACCTCTAAATGTATCGCGGGAATATAAAACGCGAGATCACTGTGACGTCATAGTTAACTTTTTGCGCTCGACAGTTTTCGTAAACTGTCGGACAAATTCGGGGAAGGAAATGACGTCATAGGTACAGTTTTTTACGTAAGCATATGTGTTGTTTACTTTAATGGTTTTAAACGGATTTTTTATTGTTAAATGAAAATGATGTATGCGATTTACAGGTAAGAATTTTCCTTAGAAACGCTTCCTGTTCCGCCATGTTGCTATGCACTGCAAAGGATCACTGGCATAGTCAATCGGCAATCCTCGGCTGATTCCGCTAGGCTCCATACAAACCTCGGATGTGATTGGTGTAGGAATATGCATCGAATCGATGCATTTCTTCCGCCGGAAACTGCCTTTTTACTCAGTTGTTTTACGAGTAATTAGATGGCTGCATCTAGTATACAATGTGATTTTGATGAAGCGCTGGAGTTTGCAAAAGAATGTGTAAATATCAACTTCGAACTGAAGGAAAAACAGATACAGACATTAAAATCATTATACGAGGGGCATGATACAATGGCAGTTTTACCCACTGGGTTTGGTAAAAGTATTATATTTCAGCTCCTTCCCTTCCTGTTTCAGAGGAAACTCGGTCAACAGCAACCCATGATTAGTTTCACTGTTTGATAGTCACGCCTTTAAATTCTATCATGCAGGATCAAGTTCGATCGCTATCAAAACTTGGTATAAATGCCTGTTATCTTAATATTGAAGGAACAGGTGTTAAAACCTTCGATGCGGTCAAAAGGTAGGTGTTGATTTGTACCAGAGACTGGTTGTACAATGAACCAAAGTTATCAAGTTTACATTAGCCTAATAAATTTCTATATCGATAGATATTATTATACCTGAGACGATCTACAGAAAAACCTTCATGCATAAAAGATATTTATTCATAGTTTTATAAGTTATCTCAAATATATGCAGGTCCAGAACAATCACAAGATTTACCTACATAGCTTTATTTACCTACCTAAAGTAGGTTTTTTTAGCTACTCAATCATACTTTTGTTTTAATTGGGCATAAGTACTAAAAGTCGCACTCGGGTGAAGCTATATTTTTCAACTGTGAACAGAAAAAATCATAAAAATAGTTTCAGAATACCCGGTATTTAAAGTCACACAAAGTAAATCATATAATACTGAACATCTTGTGATATATACTAATCCTCAGTTGTGCAGTATCATCCCCAAATGTAATACAGTGTATCATTATCAATATAATTATATTTCCTTCCAATTATGTTTTACTTTTATCTGCACAATTGTACATGTACTTTATACCCTAAGTGGTCCAAAGTGGAATTAATGATTTTATCATATACATGTTCTACATGTATATACATATATTATTATAAATATGTATTAACCACAGGCAGTTGTTTCATACAGGAGGTCTATCAACTATACAAAATAACATTTATAATAACATGTTATTGTGTATAGTTAATAGACCTCCTGTTTGAAACAAGTGCCTGTGGTAGTGACATACCGGTACAGTACTTGAACAGCAAGTGTGTACTACTGTATAGTGTATGTGACAGTTCTGTGACTTTTATACAAACACATACTACCGGGATATGCTGGAAGTAAACTAATTTGACTTTTAGCAGTTGTCAAGTTTATACTGGCAAAAAAGCGGGAAATACTCATATTTCCCAGGACGGTGGGAAATACTGGTAATTCCCGGGAATTACTGGGAAATAAGGTACAACTACATATTATAGTACTTCAAACTTAGACATTAGTCTTAATCAAATCTGTAGGGATGTAGACAATAGTACACCTTGTCAGCTTTTAGCAGTTGTCAAGTTTATACTGGCAAAAAAGCTGGAAATATTCATATTTCCCAGGACGGTGGGAAATTTTTACTAATAAACGTTGTATATTTTACAGTTCTTATGTTGAAGAACCAACATTGAAGAAAAATCTTCATCAGTATCAAAGATTTGATTCGATTCGATGACCAAGCCAGCTACAATAATCAATATCTATTAGGGAGGGAATCGAACCCTCGTACATAGTCATTGAACTGAACTACTTTCAAAGATATCTCTCTCTCTCTCTCTCTCTCTCTCTCTTAATTAATTAGATTACATAATCACCAATAAAGCTGATATGGTGTATTCGAGCACATTTCCTGTTACCCCCCAGGAAAAGGAGTGGGTTCAATTCCCACTATCAACAGAAAATAGGTGATACATGTACAATCTAATGGTTAACTTTTATCAAGCACAACACTTCTATTTGTGTCATTTTCTCTAAGAAGCACTTTAAATGTTTTTGAATCAATTTATTCTATCATGATTATAATTACAGCTCTGACTATGCGGGGCCACTAGGCTATCTGCCCGCTTTGCACCAGCTTTCTGTTCCATAATGCCTAGGGAGGGAATCGAACCCTCGTGCATAGTCATGGAACTGTACTACTTAAAAACAAAAAATAAACGGTTTAAAGGTTATTTAGCTGATAATCCTTCAGCATATGGAGAAAACCATCTCGGTAGTGTACCTGAAGGGGTGGATACTGAACTTATAGCTAAATGCATGGAGAAAACCATCTCAGTAGTGTACCTGAAGGGGTGGATACTGAACTTATAGCTAAATGCATTAAATTTCATCCTGTTTCTACTTTCAGGTAACTGTACCCAAGATATAAATTAAGATAAAAGAGAGGATTAAAAGAAAAAAATACCAAAGCAAAGTGATTAAGAATATAGATTTTTAAATGATAAATTCATAACAATGGCTTTCCTACAGGGGTGTAAGTTCAAAATAATACAATTATCCTCTAAACTAATGGTCATTACTTCTTTGTATCAATGTAACTTAGGATAAATTAGGATATAAATACTGATCTATTAAGATTAAGGGGTTTACTTAGTGGTTAACGATACTGATTTTTCAAAGATATTAAAAATGAAAATTATGGGTTTTCTGATGGGGTTTAATTTCAAAATAAAGGGATTTTTCCTAAAGGTAAAGGTGTTTATTACTTTGTATTGATGTGATATAGGATAAATTAGGGAACAAATATTGATCCCAAAAGATTTAGGGAGTTTCTTAAGTGATTAACTATACCGATTTTCAACAATAAATTGAAAATTATGGATTGTCTCAGGGGGGTATAATTTCTAAATGAAAGAATTTTTCCTGAAACTAATGCTGATTATTTCTTTGTATTTATGTAGTAAAGGAGAAATGAGGGTGTAAGTCTTAATCCCAAAAGTTTTTGGGGGTCTACTAAGCGTTTAACTATATCCATTTTTGAACGTTAAACTGAAGAATATGGGTTCTTTCCTGGGGATATAATTTCTTAATTAAATGATTTTTCATTTAACTAAAGCTGTTTAATTCTTGGTACATGTATTATTGTAATAAAGGATAAATGAGGGTTTAGGTAACAATTCTGAAACATTTATGGGGTCTCATAAGCATTTCAGTATAGCCATTTGTTAATGCTAAAATAGAAAAAATTGGTTCTTTCTTGGAGTTGTTTTTTCATCTATTCAACAGGTCCAGTACTATCTCTTGATTTAGCTATATGACTTAAATAACCTAACTACTATAGCTTTTTATATATGTAGTTTTATCTAGCAATTATCAATAGCTTAAAAAGCTTTATATCTAATTCATGTTATCAGCTAAATCAAGATATTATTCTCAATATTCTGGACCTGTTCAATTCATAATTCAATTCATCAGTTGTTCATAATTAAAATATTACCTAAGAAATCCTCCACTGTGTTTTGGTAGTTCTCATTTTTTTTACCTTTTATTTTGTAAATGAGTGCAGCCTTCTGGCAGAA
Organism: Magallana gigas; assembly: GCF_963853765.1. Classification (NCBI taxonomy): domain Eukaryota; kingdom Metazoa; phylum Mollusca; class Bivalvia; order Ostreida; family Ostreidae; genus Magallana; species Magallana gigas. Next base: position 51,193,877 of record NC_088858.1, on the reverse strand, counting down.
GACGCACATAGCAAACAAGAACTTAATGGAATAAGTTTTAGCGGAGTCTCCATAAGAATAACAAAAAATGTGACTTCGGTAAAAGTAAAAGTGAAACCGAAACTAGGTTAAAAGTAGTTCCTTTCCCAACATTCAAAGCGTGCTATGGAAGCCATCGCATGACGTCCGAGGTTAATGTCGAGTGCGCGAGACATCCGAGTAGTTCCGAGTGCTGGCATAGTAGAACGTTTTCACGCGGGTCCACAAAATTTTCTCTGAACAATGTGCAGATTTCAACTCGAATTTCCTCCGTTCGTACACGTTGTCTATGGAGCTCGCTACGCGAGCGGCGCTTCGCGCCGCCTCGCTGCGCTCGCTATTATACTTAAGTATATTAGGCTACAGTGGGAGTATTATTATAGGAACGGGACTCCCGCACGGTTAAGCGGGATTTAGAACTATATTTATTAAGGGTTTTGGCTATTTATAATATTTGTATTTTAATCCCATCAAGTTGGGAATTCATTAATGTTATATTTACACTCCCAGAGTCTTGGGACTATCGTCATTTAATAAACTGAAATATCTATATTTTATTTGAATCCTGACTTTGAGTTTTCTTTGGTACCAATTTGGTACAGATTTGGGAGACCCACAAGTTGCGTTTCACAACATCCCGGGTTATATATAAAACCCAAGTTCAGTAAAATATAATTTATAAGCGGGACAGTTTTAAAAACGCAACATTAACAAGTTATCTTTCTTTGTTAACCAAAATGCAAATTAGCATCAAATGAAGAAAAAAACCCAACCTAATCAATAGATAAAATTGCTCTAATGTAGGCGGTAAAACAATACGTACTGTGGTTTGTAATCCCCTTATTTAAATACCAAAAATAAAAATATCATGATTAGCATGGAAGCCTCCACAATATTTGTGAAGTCTGAGGTCCTCGAGTTTGGCGCTCTGATGCCAGGCTGGGGCTCCAGTGGTCATACAGTCAATATGCATTACGTCTTTGAACATCTTCTTCTCTACTACTTGATATTTAGCAAATAAACTAAGGACACAGATTATACATGTATTATTGAACGAGGCCTCTCCTAAAATTGCCAGAGTCCAGTCCCAGAGTCAAGAATTCTGGTGTTAGTGCGGGGCTCCTGGGTAATAAAGTTAACGTGCATAATTAATTCTTTTAAAAGCCTTTTCTCTACTACTACATATAAGCAACTAGAAAGCAAATTAAAGCACAGGGGTTGGGTGAGCGGGAAGTCTTCTTATAAATTTTGGAGCGTGTTTTTTTGTAATGGTTTGTATTGACTTGTAATAAATTCTGGGCATTGTTTTTGCAATGGTTTGTATTGTCTTGTAATAAACTCTGGACATGGTTTTTGCATTGGTTTGTTTTGACTTGTAATAAATTCGGGCATGGTTTTTGTATTGGTTTGTATTGTCTTGTAATAAATTCCGGGCATTGTTTTTGTATTGGTTTGTATTGACTTGTAATAATTTCTGAGGCATGGTTTTTGTATTGGTTTGTATTGACTTGTAATATTTTCTGAGGCATGGTTTTTGTATTGGTTTGTATTGACTTTTAATAAAATTTTGGGGCATGGTTTTTTATTATTGGTTTGTATTTTGGGGCATGTTTTTTGTATTTGTGGTAGTCAAGTAGTGGGTAGGAATTTAAATGAAGGGGTCCGTGGTCATACGGTTGTTATTATTGAGTCATAGGATAATCAAAGAGGCCTAGTGTGATGGTGAATATGCAACAATTTATACAAACTATACTTTACTTTTGGGCATTTAGCAGACAAACGGAGCATATGTTTAGATTGATGAGAGAAGATGTCCACCAAACTGTGGAATTAATTACCCCCTGGACCTTGGATGAGGAGTTCCTGGTTTTAGGTCATGGTTTTACTAATTATTAAGGGAAAACATTCGTAATTAATACTGTTCTATGATAACTCTGATTCAAGAGTACTAAGTATTTGATTTAGATATTTAAAATCTTTGCCCATGTTATAAGCTACTACCCCCCTTTGGTTTTTTTTTGTTATGAATTTCCAATAACTTCAATATTGCAGATCTATAAACTGACTTTTTAATATGAATGGCTTTATCTTGAAAAAAAAATATGGATCAAGTACTCTATGAGATAAGTTTTCTATCTACCAAACGTCAGAAAATCCATGACGATTTAATTTTTGTTTCGTTTTTCTACTTGAGGAGTATAACGTAGTTCCCCTTCAAATAATAATATAATTTAGAATTTTTTGGTCTACCTCCCTCTGGCACGAAAATTGAGCGCAATTTAGGGGTTTCTTTGCCTTTTTTGGAAATCTGCCCAACGAGGTCATATTATTAAGGAATTCTATAAATCTCTGTTCTTTTGTTATTAAATGGAGTTCAATATTTAAAATGTAAAACTTAAGGATTCATAAAATAAATAGTTTGGATAATTTTAAGTTTTCCGAACATTCAACTCCAATTATGGATAAGAGAATGTCAGAACCAATCATTTTATGAATTCTTCATTTTTCTGTGAATTTTGTGAACGAGCAACATTCTCCTATACCACTTTATGATGCAACTTTATTTAATTATTAAATTGCAATTCTATAAATCGTTAACGTTGTTGCTTAATCCTCAGGTGACCGTTAAGGTCCTTGGGCCTCTTGTTTAAAATTATATTAACTTAAAACAAAGCAAGCGTTGTCGACGATATTTTTAAAAAAAAATTTCGAGTTCTATTGTTGTTTTATACATGTATAACATGAAAGCGTTTTGCCACGACACGCAGGAGTTCCTTTTCATTTGGTTAATGACATTTGGGTTTTTCAAAAGTATATTTCTTTTTAGTCCAAAGTACGTACATTTGACAAAATAAATATACCATGAAACAGTTTGAACAATAGATATGTGTGCTTGTAAAATTAAAGTTTGTAACACGGCCATACATCACAGTGTTGGCAGCAGATCAATACCTGAAAGTTATTACAGGAACCTTTGTCATCTCAAAGAGAGTCAGATGTTCACAGGGAACATATGAATGCAGAACGCGATGTTTATTGCCATTAAAACTGCAATAATCTGGGAAATACTAGATGTGTTTTAATTTATACTTGTAGTAAACACATTTGAGACGTTTCTTTGTGATGTATGTCTGTTGTCTTTGTATTGCTGTAAAAGTGCAGATAGAAAAAAGTAATATAATTTATTGTACAAAATCACATTTATCAACGCAAAATTATTAATAGTATTCATGGTTACTTATAAAAAATAAAGATTAGGATTTGCCTGGATTACTAGTATATACAAAGTAAATCTTTTTTCTGCGTTTCCATAGCGTCACAATCCTTTCCAACGTCAGGAATTCACCAGAACCCGCTCATTCTCAATGTCTAAACAGCGATACACACCACTGTCACCAAAAAGCCGTTCTACAGCCAACGTCTCCATTAACAGACAGAACGTCATCACGTCAGGTGCCCTAATGTCACGTGTCGTGAAGCACGCGCAGAGATACAACGTATCACTTGTGGTATACGAGAATTCATGCTGTCTTGGCAAATTCAACACTTTATATGAAGACAAACATTGACAAGGCCTGTCCTATCTCTTGAAACCATTGTCCCCAGGCTTTGGCGAACTTTTCACCTGGAAACTGTCTGTTTTGTTGGAGAGAGAATGGTACGGATACACAGGTGCAAAAGTGATGTCATGAGGAATGTCGTCACATTCTCTGTCGTCATCGACAGTGACCTTTCCAAGGACACTCTCCGTGAAGGTCACACAAACTGTCAAAAAATCATGTCTAAGATCAGCGAAAGAAGGGAAGTAACTACATGTAAGGCGAGGAGATTTGTAAATATCTGTCATCACAATTTCCATTCATCTAAAGACAAATACAGTTTATTGTACATGTACATGCATTTCACATTCGACCCAAAGTGTCCGAGAATTAATAAAATCTTTTATTATATACTAGTACTATATTAAATGTGTTAACATTAATCAAAATTAATAGGTATCTATCTCAAATTGGCAAAGAATAATAAGTAATATTGTAAAATGGTTTAATAGGTTATCTAACGGCAAGAAATATTATAAATGTGCATTAACTATATATGATATGGTGTTTTACTAGGCGGTATGAATAGGAAAATATCCAGAACCATGTAACTCATCAGAAATTCAAAGTCATCGAGACACTGTGATGTTGATGTTCATTATTCATCTATTGGAAAATATGATGACGATAAATTTTAATGAGGCTTGTGTCCCAAACCACTTAAAAATAGCTAGGGCTGAAAAAAAGATTATCAAAATGCATCAGATATTTATGTAGATGACATTGTTGTGATGAAAGTTGAAAAAGTGTGCCAGTTACTTAACCAGTCGCCTAATAATGGCAACCGAAACAGAAATCCCTCTCCATGCAATCGCCTTATGGATGGAGAATAACGGTTGTAAACAAGGGCACCGCAAAGAGGAGCATCCCTCGCGAAATGTTATATAGTGGGGGATGCATTATTCAGGAATATACACGTAATTGAGAAGAAAAACATTTATCTTCTTAAAACCGCTAGGAATTAACATGTTTCGTTTATTCCTATCCCCACGTACGCTCTTGGTGTATACATGGGGGGGGGGGGGTGTTATATTTAGGTAGTTGTGCAATTACTCTCCTTACTAGCGAAAACACATCACAAATGTTTTAACTTTAGCTTTATAATTTTATAAGTCTCTTCTGAACCTTGAACATGTTCTTAAATTCTCATAGCAAATCGGGAAATATAGCCCGAAATTTGGTTCGATCAGACGGCTGCATTTTTTTTTTATTAAATTAGGATGAACTAATCTCCTGTTCTCTTCAATTTTTCCCTTTGGACACCCCATTTCTATAAGTTAAAAAGCGTTTGTTTCTCACCTTGAAAAGGCCTTAATCAAACAAAATATTAAGTTGTAAACTTGAGACGTTCACTTTCACGAACCGGAAATGTTTATTGTCAGGTCGTACATAAAATTTCCATACAATTTAATTGTTGTAATTTTAGCGATATTTTAATAAATATTCAATATAATTACTTGTAGATGTATAGGGTTTGTCCTTTAACCATGCTTATGAAGTGTACGAAGTTTGATAAACATGTATGCGAGGGTTTCCTTTTAATTTTGCTTACAACGCTGAATTAACACACATACATACACACGCTCAGCAGCGGTGCTATATTCCCTTCACAACAAGCTGCGCAGGGGGATTACAAGCACTCTTTACTTTAACTTACGTTTGTTCTGTTGTTCGTTGGTTCGGTGAATTGGTGAAATTAGCGAGACTCCCGACCCGCTGTAGGTAAAATTATTGGTAGAGTTCTTCAAGGGTTTCGTGCCCACAACCACCTCCATTTTGACTGGTAGAGTGAACGCTGGGCCAGAGGGATGGACCTTCAGCTGTAAGGATTAATGAATATAACTGAACTGAAGATGTCAGCAAAAACTATTCGAATGTTTGTAAAGAGGCTGCTTATGATAAGAAGAGTATTGCATAAACAATACAAGCCTCCTACCGACACCCCAGATTGCCGTTTTATGTGCAGAATAGCTTTCGAGAAAATTTTGTTAGATTTTTTTTTCAGAAGACGAATTTATTTTTATTTAGGATTAATTTCTTCACAATCCGTCAATCAGTAGTATTAAACTCAAACATGGTCTTTGGTTTCACAGTATAAAGCTAAACAGCAAGTTTAAAATCAATTCACCAAGCCATAACGCAACAAAAACTCTGAAAAACGACACTGGGACAGTATGATTGGCAGTTATATTATGTAATAAAGTCTAGAGTTTGATACTACCTCTAGAACATACGATATTTCGATGATATCACAGCCGATGAGATAAGATGGCGGTACGGAGGGTATAATCAATCGCTCTCCCGTCCACATTTCCGTCTTCCCAGCATTCCATTCGTCCTTGCACAGGGATGCCACTTGATTGGTGTGTGTCTTCGACTTTTTACTTGTGTTATATCGTACCACCTTTATAAAACGAAACAACTTCATAAAAACATTTAACACAAAAGACTGTTTGGGTGGTCCTATTTTGTTCTTTATAGATCATGACTGACATCTTGTCTGAGTAGTAAATCAATTTCATTCTAATAAATTTATTAGATTAAAGTAAACATCGCCATCGTAAATATATATGCATTGTTAAAATTCATTGATTTCTCCTACGTTAGGAGAAGAGTAAAACTTATAAAACCTAAAAGGCCACGACTCTGTAGGTTGGGAAAGTAGTCCCATAGTCCTAACGCGACTGATATGAAATCTAAAATATGTTTATTCAGGTTTTGTTCCTCGTCGACATTTTAAAATAATGTAGAAGATTGATTATACACATCTCCAGTGGTGGGGACCAATATTCGTAGATTGTCCGGACTGAGAGAACCAAAGCACGTAATCCCTGAGTAAACTTTCATACATCAATAAACAATGTGTTCATAAGCAATGTGTCATTATCAGAAAATCCAGTGAAACAAACATAGAACTGTCACAGAAACCTTTCATTTTGGAATGACAGGACAAAAGAGCAAACGAATTTGATGATGCATTTCACTGTATTAAAGCTTTCTTGGAATAAACATCGTGTCGGGAAAACATATAAATTTACCATGAGTAACGTAACACTGGCCGCAGAAATTTTCCTTCCACTTCTGTTCTCAATCTCCACGTGGATGGGAATCCCTTCTCCCGGGACAAAGCCTATTGTTTCTAAATATAGCGTGGCAGAGATTGGTCCTGACTTACAACAGAGGCAGCACAGGGTCATATCATTGCTGGCCTCCGCGGGTTGCTGTAAAATTACCACATTTTTATGTGAAATTTGTGTTACATTTCTTCTTAATATCGCAGTGCTTTCATATTAAGTTTCCTCGACACACTAAAATTCTATTTGATGGATCGATGGAGAATCATTTTGAAATATGATTCCACAAAACGGAGATCAATATCGGCTTTCAGTTATTTTATATGATTTTTGTTGTTGTATTTTTTCAGTGAAATAGGAAAAACGTTAACTGTTTTAAGGACAAACAGGGTATTTTAGAGCTTAAAACTTGGTGTCAATTGATGTGTAATATTATTATGAATAAATACATGCAAAGATTGTTTGCCGGGTCAAGTATTTAATTCTTTATTGAAAAATATTTCTGAAAATCAAAATTTCTCTTTAATCTATGGATAAAATTTAAAGAATAGCATATAGTCACATATAGTTAAAGTACTAAACAATGATATTTTACAAAGAAATTGAAACGAAGATGCGAAGTTTTAGGAAAATTGTTATTTATCAAATTTGGACCGATCCTGATTGAAAAAAAAACTGATCCCGATTAGAATTATTTTAAAATTTTACAAAATTCTGCAGTTTATTCTGAGTAACTGATATGAATTATAAAGTCAGTAAATGACCAAACCATTTTAGAGTTAATTTTTGCAAAATTGTGATACATTCTAACTTTATGTGATTTTGTTCGGGATTAGTTTAATTACAATCGGGATCGGTTCAGTTGTAAGATTTTCCAGTTTTTCTTTAATTTCACTATTTCGTTCCAATTTCTTGTTGAAATATGATTGTACAGCAATTGTTTATTGCGAGAAACAGTTTATTTGCAGTTTTTATCCATAGATTTAAAAAATATCTAATATTTTTGTTTTATATTTTTATCATTTTTTTTTTTAAAATATTAAAAGTTTGTATGGCCATCTTTGATATGTATTTATAGATAATTGTATTGTGCATTAATTGATAACAAATTTTTAGCTCTAAGATATCCTGTTCGCAGCTAAAACGATGTTCCCGGTTTCTATAAAAAAAATACAAAAAAATTCATATAAAATAATTGGAAGCCGATATAGGTGTCATTTTTATATAATCATTTCTCAAAAATTATTCTTCATCGATCCATCAAATAATGCATTGGTGTGTCGAGCATCCTTAAGACAATAGATATGATTAAACAAATAATGATAACTTATACCAGCAAACGTAGGTCGTTGTTCAGGTCAAGGTGATGAATCACAGTGAATAGTTTCATTGTGGTGTGTTCGATTTCGTATAACTTCCGGATTTTAGCGGAAACGTAGTAACGCACGCGACCAATGGAGCCTTCGTATGACGTAGGACAATCGGCAGGGAGGTGGAACTCGAATGGGAGGGAGTGGTGCCCAGCCGCGAGGACCTGTATATCCCTGCCATTATTCCCTGAGGAAAAGTAAATGAATACATGTACAACCTATCACTCTGATCTATGGTTTATCATGCATAGAATAACATTATTTAGCCAATAAGGGGATTTAAAACCTACAAACACTCTAGTATCAAAGTTCATAAAATTTAGCATGCACACTTTTTATCTTTCATTTTACCAAAAGGATTATATAGTGGACAGGTGAGACTAAGATTAAAATTGATTGTCTCCTTTAAAAAAGGCTCTTGCTGCTGATGACAATTGCAGGACTTTGATTTTATGTTGACTTACCGATGACGTTCACGGTGTGGTCGAAGTAGATCTCGTCGCTGGAGTAGTGCTTGGCCACGGCCCTCTTGTTCTTACCGTGACCACTGGACTGTCGCTCCACCCAGCACACACTGGCGTAACCATGGAAACGGAGCAACAACTCTGTAACAAGTAGAAACAACTCAAAATATAAAAAAGATATATATTTATCATTTATTATTGCCGTAAATAGCAATAAAACAGTTTTAACATAGATAATCAGGAAACACAAAGTCTATTAATAATAGATAGTTTTCCTGTCTCTCAGAGAGAGTAGCTTTAGTTCAATATTGAAAGAAAATCATGCACCTATATATTTGCCATGGAAATAAATATTGATTAATAAATGAGTGCAATTTTGTTTTACCATTGGGAAATATCCACTTCATAATACGTTGAACTATATAATCATATAGTGGATCATAAAGTCCAGATATCATGGATTCGTTCCCATGGACATGCACTAATATATCATACAATAAAGACCAATTGAAATATTATCGATTGGTTAGCATGGACATGTTCTTCTTTCATAAAATCCAGATAACATTGATATGTAATCATGGGCATGCCCTTGGGTACAATATCTCATGGACCAGAAATTAGCGGAATGTTTTACAACAGAACACGAGATACGATCAAAATAAATGCTTGTCATTCTTCAACTATCCATTTTTTTAAAACATTATATCCGTTTTAGTAACGTAACGGCTAATGAAAACTTTTAAGTATTAAGCTATTGAAGTTTTGGAATATAAGATTTTGTGATATTTTTTACATGATGAAGACCACTCCTTGAGACTGAAACATTTGACTAATGTAGCCATAAATCTTGTAAACAGTAGGAATGTATTTAATCTTAATATCTCTATTTACCGAATGCTATTTAATCGTAGCACTAACACTAAACACTGGCTAAATTAAAGGTTGGTTTATCCAACTAAAGTTAACAAATCCTCTCCGAGTATAGATTATTGTAAACCCAGTACGTGCATCCGAGGTCTAGAGACATGAATATTTAATTTTTACACATTATCGAGTAAATATTGCGAAGAGGGAATATTGAATATCATTGCAGCTATAAAGTAATGGAGCAAATGTATCAATGTGCTCTTTGCTTCCTTACTTCATTTAAATAGTTCTGTAGCGAAGCCACTGGCATGCTTAATTAACGACACCTATTGATCAGGGAATTAGCACAATATGCCGACAAATCAAAGATACTGCAAAACGTGCATAATTAGTATTGTTTTTAATAAAAAAAGGTATCAACCTTAAGTATAAGTATAGTATATGTTAGATTAAAGCTTTTGTGTTTACTTTTACACTACCGATATTTCACTCCTGGTGGATTTGTTGCGGACCTCACAGATTGGGAAACAAACTCTACTTTATCAAATGCCTTTTAAGGAGCTTTAAACTTCTCGGTTATTGATTTTGCCAAATATGTACATTTACATGTAAATTGATGAAATGTTCCAAATGGCAAATGGTTATGGTAAACTTGATGTTTCCACAAGTAATATCTATGTACTTTAATTTGGATTGATCGATAGACATAATTTACCTACCACAAATTTTCAATTTTCCAGAAAGTTCCAAAATAACGGAACCACTGAGGGGGTTTCCGGATACGCAGACACCGTCTGGGTTTTCAAACACTATGTCGAACCTATCCAACTTTCCCATCATACAAAGAGGGGAGGTTCGCCAGGGCTGGTATTTTGTCAGATTACATCTATTTCCATCGCCTGGTTTGTTATAGAAATACTCTTTTCATGTTGATCTGCAATAAAAAGGGATAATTAGCATTTTTATAAAATAAACGTTAATAGCTTAATTAGATAGTATAATTTAAATAAAAGTTTATATTTCTAGCGACTATAGTTTCTGTGATTAATTTTGCTTACCCAAAATAAAAATGTATTTATATTGTCAGTTGGTTTCTTTCGTTAATTTAAATCTTTCTTCGGGTTTTGATCCAACAATTTTTTTGTAAAAATTAATTAACAAATCTGGTGCTTAAAATCTAAAGATCTCGGTCTCGAAGCAATAAAGAACTAAAGTGCAAAAAACCTGTGAGGTTTTGATGTTCAAATACTTGTTATATGTATTAATGAGGCGTCACTTTCAGGAAGAATCTCCAACAATAGACCGAATTCATATCTTTTGAAGTTTTTATGAAAACTTAATCGCCGTGTAATTCCCCCGATTTATCGCCCTTATCTGAGGTGATATTTAAATATCCTAGCCATCAATCTCATCATCATCACCATCATCATCTTTATCAGTCCTAAGTTATGGCTGTATCATTACTGCTATTATTACGAAAATAGAAAAAGAAGTTTGTTTTTGCACCGCATTGTGTGTGATTGCGCGGGCGACTGTCCTTTGCCTGTGGGACGCCATTACAATAATATGGCGTGTGGTGTTACATTAACGCACCAATCACTCCGTACAGAGGCAGCTCATAAAGGACCGCATGAACCTGGAAATGCTGATTGATTTTTATTAATAAGCACATTTTATCGGGGTCAGGCTCTACAAGGAAGGGACGGGGATTTGATCCACATAAAACACAGTAAAATGTCTGCCCAGACAGAAAAGACCGACCGTTAAACAATTGAGCTATCGACCATCAAACAGTAATAACAATGTCAAATAAGTACTGGTAATTTGTGCCGCTGTTTGATTCCATAAATGACTTGTCATTGTGCCCTTTTATGTGTTTTCATCAAATGATTGTTTTCATGTAAATAAGTTTGGGTTCATTGATGAATTTAGGCCGTTTCTTTGTGCATTTATGTTAGTTAACCTTGGTTGGCAATGGGTTCTATTAATGGTTTTCATATTTATCAATAGCAACTTCGATGAAATAAATATATAAAACGATATTTCTGAATATTGAACTGGTTATACCATTTTTTTTTATATTTATGTGCTATCCGGCACATTTTACATGTAAAACACGTTCCAGATTAATAGATAACAAAGGAACAACGTTAACACTCACATCAAATCAGAGACCTTGTAACAAAAAATAATGCATTGAACTTACTTTCAGCTCATCACTATTAACTTCAAAGCACACGCAAAATGATTTTCAAAGTATATGGTCATAAACTCTGTCAAAGTAAATTAGTCACAAGTTCCGTAAAAAATAATAATCCTGCATTAGCTTTGTTTTAAAACTACTTCTGATTGATCAGGGAATTTGTAACAAACAGGTAACATCGGGGGGGGGGGGGGGGGCGGGAGTGGGGGGGGGGGCTGCCCTCCTCCCCATCTTTTTGGCGCAGCAATAATTTTGTAATTTACAGACAAAAAAATGAATAAATATGGAGTGCCTCCCCCTGGACCATGATAAAAATTGAATTGAAAATAAGGGAATGAGCAGTGAAATTGAGGATAAACATGTAGTATAACCCCATCCCATGGATTGACGTGTCTGTCAAGCCTGCCATTAGAATTGAAACAAAAGAAAAAAAAACTTTAGCCTATCATGGGCTTGTTATGCATGTATTACATTTTACATGCCAAAGAATCACAACCTCTGCTTCAAAAAAAATGTTAAAAAATTACTTCTATCAATCAGAGATCTTGATACAAACTGATTGAGTTACTCAATAAGACCAATCACTTGCTTTGTTACAAAAAAAAAATAATGATAATCAGTTATTCGCGGGATTTTTAAATCATGGGTTAAAAAAATATTATAATCTAATTAAAGAGTTCGATCCCAAATGATAAGTAAAATTTAATTTAGAAAGGAAAAAATCACCTGAATGAAATAAAAACTTACGTCTGTGTAACCACGAACTTTGTTAGAAAAAAAAATCTAGCTTAATATCAAAGGCTTTGCTACAACTATGTAGAAAATAGCTTGATAATGTTTAATGCTTCGGCCTTATTCCAAACATTCCTCTTATTTTTAAATTAATTTTATTTATAATTAGTAACCTGTACAGAAAGTATCGGAACACAGAGAAGACTGTTGACGTAAATTTGACGAAAACCAAATTCTCAGCGGAGCAGATTAGATCTAAATATGAGAATGTATGTTCGCAAAAGACCAAAACAATGGATTGAATAAGTTTTCTCTTGGTATAAAACACATTTGTTACACAGAATGTAAACACGTGTCCTTAAGTGTACTTAATCTAAAACTAATAAGATATGATGGTTTCTCCAAGTTTTTTTGAAAATATTTAGAAATATTTATTTATGCAGACAGACATTAACATGGAAATGGTTCTCAAGATTAAAAATACGGGCATTCTTGGTACAGTATACGAGTATGATGATGCATAGAGCTAAGACAACGAATGATGTACTATATATGTAACTTGAACGCGGTCAAGTTCAAGGTCATGTCAAATTGGTGACGCTGCATGAACTTTCTCGTTTTTTTTGGTTTTTTGTTTAATAATTTATTTTTCTTTTAAGGTCTACTTTTTGGTTTTAGTTTTTTTTAAGAATTGATATTCTAACATTTCAATTACATGTGCTGTCTCAAAGATTAACGACCAATGTGTCAAAGTGACCTTCGATTTCCACCGATGTTTAACTTCTAAGTAAACGTAGCCCCATAGCTTCCATTTAATTAAAAAAGCTGTTAAACCAAAATCGATGGTATAGAAAATTATTCTGATGTTTTCCCAGATGACAAACAGACAAATTTCCATTGTATCTCTCCGTAATCTAGTTGTACAAACAATAGAGCGTGAAACGCGCGCTATTTCACGACTTCGTAGGAAAACATTGCGTTCTCACACAGTTGCTGTTATTTCCTTCTTATTGAAGGGGGGGGGTGTAAATATTAATCTTGTAGCATAATCGGTAATTTGGGGGTGGGGAGGGGGTGTAATGTAGTGCTTACACTCAGGGGTGATGATTTACACGAGACTGTCTTCCAAAGATACTTGTAATTCGTGAAATGAAATTCCATATAGGATAAGAGTATGAGGTATAATTATTTATTCGATGCATTTATGATTGACAGAACCATTTGAGGAATTTTAGCTGTACAAACAAGAGTTTGTTTAATTGGTTATGAGGATACTTTTTAGACGGTATCTACAAAGTTCAGAAACTACTGTGATTAGCCGGTGAACCCAAAAGAGAAAATCAAAGTAGAAAACTTTTGGTTTTTTGCGTGCAATATAAGCATCTTCCGATGCCATCAAGATGTCAGCACGCAATAATAATGGAAACATATTTGAGAACCTCTTGGTTAACCCAGTGTTCTCAAAGATTGTAAAATGTTGAGTTAACTTGGAATGTGTAAAATGATAAAACAAATATATATAATTTATAAATATGTCTGTTCTTAAAAAATGTCAATTTTTTGGTTTTCAGTCATTATAATACAGCTGTACCATGAATTTAAAATACTGATATATAAAAATGAAGAAGGAAAAAAACAAACGAATACAACATCGTAAAATCATTTTTGCTAAAATTTTCAGTGATGTAGTAATGAAGAGCGACAGATAGCGAGAACAAAAGGTATAGGTACTTACCTGTTAGCAGTCCAGAGGACGATAGATGACTGATAGCTACCTGCTTATTTTGCTACCTTCCGAGGGTCGCTTAAATCATCGATTGCATTGATCGGTGACTCTCCTAGAATGTCCCACGAAACAAATTAATGAACCGCCTGCTGTAACATTTATAAATGGACAGACCGTAATTTAGGTTAAATTTTTACTTTTACTCATTTATTAATGGCCGAACTTATGGTTCTTGTTATATCAAAACTGAACGCCTCATAAAACGCCAAATGGGAAAAAAATCCTCATGGGAATCAAAAATGCATATTGCGTGGAATCAAAGGACATTGCCATGGATGACAAATTTGTTTATTTGGACAAATGTGGTCATGAATATTCAATAGGAATAATTGATGATTTTCACCTGACTCTAAGTCAATAGATGAATCAATGTTTTGAAAGAAAAAATTAATTTACCATATATAACACATTTTTGTGTTGTTATCTGGTGTGTCAGAAAAACCATAATATAAATTTGTCGATAATGAAAAGAGTCGACGGTAAGAAAGATGATAAATTGTATTGTGAAAATAAGACAGATTCAGAATTAATTTTTGTTGGCCTGCTTCCTTCAACGTCGCAAGCCACGGGTTTTGTGTCATTCTATTTACACAGGACACAAAACCCGGGGCTTGCGACGATGGATCTACTTCTGTTTGTGCATAAAGTCTACTCGAATAAATCATGTTTTTTTTGTTAATTGCAAAGTTGTTAATGCAAAAATATAATAAAGGTCGCTATCTACTGAGTAATAAACGTTCACTTTTATAAAAATAAATACATTACCAGAATTGACTCGAAATTTTCCAAGTACCCTCTAAGATCTCATCTTTTACAAAGAGTCTAAGCATGTTGCAACTACTCATGCATATTATATCATAAGGCATCAGGCCTCCTGAATACAGGAAAATACTCATTCAATTTCAAAAAGACATTTGTGACACAAAACAACTGTTCCGTTCTATCAAACACAGACACATGTTACACAACATCAACCGTTCCGTTCTATAATAAACATGCACATGTGACACAATATTAACTGTTCCGTCTACTATAAACAAACACCTGTGACTCGAAAACATGTTTTTGTTCTATGATGAATAGACACAGCTTACACAATATCAACTCTTCCATTTTACATCTCTAATAAAAGGTATAGTTACATAATATCAACTGGTTTTTCTATAAATCACAGACACATGTTACAATATATCAATTGATCCGTTTTATGGTAAACCTTTACATGTGACACTATAACAGCTGTCCTGTTCTTTGGTAAAGAGACACCTATGACAAGCTACCAATTGTTCCGTTCTATGGAAAAAAGACTTACTCGTATGTAACATGATTGTAACTGGGTTTTTTCTTTGGTAAACAGACGCCTGTAACATGATTGTAATGTTTTGTTCTTTGGTAAACAGACGCCTGTAACATGATTGTAACTGTTTTGTTCTTTGGTTAACAGATACCTGTAACATGATTGTAACTGGTTTTTTTCTTTGGTAAACAGACGCCTGTAGCATGATTGTAACTGTTTTGTTCTTTGGTAAACAGACGCCTGTAACATGATTGTAACTGTTTTGTTCTTTGGTTAACAGATACCTGTAACATGATTGTAACTGTTTTGTTCTTTGGTAAACAGACGTCTGTAACATGATTGTAACTGTTTTGTGCTATGGTAAAATGACCCCTGTAACATGATTGTAACTGGGTTTTTTCTTTGGTAAACAGACACCTGTTACATGATTGTAACTGGGTTTTTTTCTTTGGTAAACAGACGCCTGTAACATGATTGTAACTGTTATGTTCTATGTTGAAGGAGGCTTACTGGTAAAGAAAATTAACAAAATCAATCATAAAATTTCAAATATTGTTTATCACTCATAAACTGTAGTTTTGAAGAAAAAAAATACTCTATCTAAATTAAGAATTAATTGGAATATACCTCTATTTACCTTAACGAAGCTTTTCTTTTCAAGGAGGTTCAAGTGGACACTTTTTTTACTTTAAAAGTTTATTCAGCCCCTTTAACAAATATTTACGATTTTTTCCGATATTTTAACAGTTTTGAAAGGATATATCCGAATTGAAATCCATACGGATCAATGTGATGTTCATACCTCAAATATAAGAAACATATATCGATAGGTGCATTGACAGTTGCATCTAATCTGTGGAAGCAAAGAACTCAAACGTTTAGAATGTATTCGGTAAGAATCGTAATTAAGCTGTGGTCAGCCGAGAGTTTATTCGTTTGACTCTACATGTACATGTTAATCAGGCGTTGTCTGTACAAACGTTTCCTGCAGAGTAGACGGTATATACATTCGTCAAGATTCTCTTATTTTAATATCTAAAAAAAAATTTTTTTTCCTCATTTTTAATACATATTATAAAAACAACCAACAAAATTGAAGCCAATAATAACAATCGCCTCCTCGATAAATACAACCATGGTGATGTAAAGGCTTTCATTGGATTTATCGTTTGTATGTACTGAGGGGGTCTATCTAAGCATGATTTTCGATGGACATAAACCGTACTTATGCATCTGTTGTTTGCCTGGAAAATGAAATTGTTGGGGAGACTGGAAGAAAGTGAATGAGAATTATGGTTATGCTGTATCAAAACTGTGTATTACAAGTTCAAATCCAACAACTCGTGTTAACCGTGTTATCAAATCATTTCAAATATTTTTTTTGCTCATTAATATAAAGTTAATTTATATCAGTAAGCTACAATCTAAAATCTAGTGTATACTTGTATTCACATATACAATGTATTTTTACTGCTTGTAAAACTGTTCGTGTTTGAAAGTGTTCGTTTCCCGATTTCTTTCTGACTGGGTGGTTGTCATGTAAAAAAAATTGGCAAAAGATCGTCGTTTATTTAGATCGTCGACCTTGACCAAGTATCCACTTGCATAATGTCAAGGTCAAATCCGTATCTTCCTTATACTAATCCTTCTAGCGATTGTAGCAAAAAGCCTTGGCGGGCTTTCTGAAGGTGCCAATTAACACGCTAATGATGTCTCTAATGATGTCTCTACACGTACTTACAAAGGTGTTAGAAATTTAGAAAATCTTATGAATTTTGTAGTCGAGGATTAAGGTTTTTTCTAGTTAATCAAGCAAGGATATAATATGCAATTATCAGTCTTTCATTAAGTTAATAACAGCCTTTGGAATTCATTCACAATAAGCGACGAAATCTATACGTGTCTACTGTATTTTAACATTTCATGCACTTCCATGGGAAATAAGCTTTTATCATAAAAGATGGTAAGAAACTTTGTACTTCATCCTCGGCTTGCTTTTCCTGATCCCGTTAACAGATTTATATTTATTGTTGATTCTGTTCTCCAAACCTTTTACTGGAGTTTTAAATCAATGTGTACAAATCTTTGAAGGAGGAAAAATTAATATAACAGGACTTTTGAACAAACTCGCTTTCATTAATCGTGATTGGTTTAATCTGTCGATACGAATGGCTACATTGTGCTTTGATTATTGATGTATTCCTCACAGAAGATGCCACATCGACTGTATGGCCGTTTTCGGAGATCACCTACTTCGATTTCTCAACAAATCGTGAAAACTGCCTACTTTGTTCTCATCAGTCTACACAATACACAAAGGTCTAATCTACTTCATATCTTGTCATTTCAGTGATTTTTTGTTGTCGGGACATCGTATACTCTCTGTATAAGCCTTAGCAAATATTGTTACAATAAAGGGTGGCGTTATACATTTTTGACGATTTTTTAAAATGAAAAATAAAATTTTGACAAAAAAAAAACATGACCACATTCGATTTCAGCTGAATTTTTAAAAATTATTTTCCGTTTTTGAATATCAATAATGTTTAAAAGGCTCATGTCATATTTTCCTGATATTTTTTATACTTACTTTACATTGGTGGGATAAGTTTTTGACCAAAAAAATTATGTAAAAGTCATACACTTTAATTCATTATTTCCTATATTTTGGATATTAATTATCATTTTCTAAACACTGTCAGTTGTGGGGGTATTAGTACATGTACATGTATATCTTTGACCCAACAGAGCTTTTTTCTCAGTGGTCCCTTTTTCTCTTTCTGTATACCAAGTCTTTTCGGTCTGCGACATAAGTATGTTTAGCGTGCATCTTTCCAAATTTTGAGGCATTTCACCCCCATCCCCTCTTCTTCAGTATATACCAACACATTTTGATGCCACCACTATCAGAACAAAGGTTTCAGAGGGAGACAAAATATAGTGTTGGTGGATCAGCTGTATTCCACCAGATATCTCTGGCGATAATATCAAGTGGATTGTTGATGTGAAATTGCGCTGTTATTCTTGAGAAAGTTTGTAATTTTAGGTATTAGTAAGTTGTCAAATGGTATCTAGATAACCGGCTTTTCCATTCAATTTGGTTAACTTGTAAGATACCAGCCTTCACCAATGATCAAATTGTTGAACGTCTGATTTCAACGGTGGTCAACCGGCAGTTTACCAAATTTTCTCGGTGTTCAATTCATAATATTCCAGACTTAAAGTTTCCCAATGCTCCAGTCATAGTATGCCATACTTAACTAGTTGCCAAATCATAGTATGCCAGACTCAGTGACCAGTGGCCAAATCATAGTATGCCAGACTTTTCCAGTCCTCAAGTCATATTAGACCAGACATGTACCTGGTCGTGGAAGCATGCAAGACTTCACCAGTGATCAAGTGACTAATAAAACAAAATTAATTTCCTAATGGATGATGCAATATCTTTTAAAAATGCCACAATAACATTTTATACGCAACAAAACCTAACATTGGATGTACGTATATAATGCTACTGACATTGGATGGACCATCAGTATTCTAGGTGCATTTTCTTTTTTTCTCTATACATATCTGTGTATGAATAGAACTGGCTTACTACAACAGAGCATGTGACAAAATGTTCCTTTTATTCTACAAATTATGTGTATACATTTAACATATATTGAAGAAATAGTGACTATTGGTTTTTAATCCAAATACAAGTGAAAATAAAACAACTTGTCTTAACCCTATATAAAATTTATTTCTATATATGAATGTTTGTGATATAACATGGTGTAAATGAAAAGTTACAGCTTTATTTCTTCTTTTTGCCTTGTGTTGCTTTGGTTGGAACAGCCGCCACTGGGGCAGAATATTTATTCTGAGAAATCTTGTTAACGTAATACAATGCCACCAGAGAAAACAAAAAGCTGGAAAAAAAAATTAAATCATAAAAATCTATCTGATTTAATTGTCTAAAGTATATGGGTAAAATGCATGATGTGATAAAATTATGGGGTCTTTGTGTTACTATATTTCGTTTAACAAATCATGTAATTTATAATATATCCCATCATTTATTGATACATGAGTAAATAAGCAGTGTCAAATGATTAAGAACGTAAAAGCTAAATACTGAGGTATTAGTTTTACTGAACTTCATTTATTAAACCATTGTCTTTTATTGTATCTAAAAATATATTTTATCATTTATTAAAACATAAGTAAGAACTGAGTGAATAATATTGCTCACCATGTTGTTACGCATACTCGATGGACCAGGCCAGAGGCAAACATCGACACAGCCAGACAGAAGAGCACTGTAAAATCCACATATACCGTCATATCTATCCCATCATAATTTGTTTTAACTGACCACTTTGTCTTTTACAGATTATCGTATTTTAACAAAATTATCTTGGTTGAAATATCATAATGAAAGTCGACTAGCAGAGGAAAGGTTTTTTATAATAAATTTAGGCGTTGATAGGCTTATTAAGACTCACCTTCTGGAAAAAGTTTGGTCTGGAAATTACTGCCGAACATTGAGTTCTCGAGATTGCCGACACCCTGAGATTTGGTTAAGGAGAACAGAAAGTATGCAAAAGAATGCAGCATTCACAAGATAAAAGGCTGAGCATATATGAGTATACTAACAGTGGGGGAAAAAACAAGAAAGATAACTCCAACTAATCAACATGAAGATGTTTGTCGCACATGCTATAAACTTCCAGCTTTCCTATATGTTTTCTGGACTTTTTAGCAAACACATTTGCTTGTTTAATATGTGTAAGGAAAGAGCTAATAGACTTGCAATCTTTACAGTCTGATCTTCATTTCAGATATATGTATCTGTTATGACCATATAACGGCAGTTGTGATAGCACTATATAGTGTGATCAAAGAGTAGTGACAGCACCACGGACAAAAGGATACAACCAGGACAAAGAAAAAGATGGTGCTTCCTAGGAGTCCTCCCACGATGGTCATGTACTCAGACCCTGCCAGCTGCTGCTTGAACATCTGCATGGCAGCAAACGAGGTCAGAGCCATGGTAAATGACAGGACACACGATGTTCCACTCGACACGGCTGTAATCAGAATTATAAGGCCATGAGTCTTCACACAGGTCAAGCACAATGTTTTGATTTGGTTTACCATTAATATTCATGTATATACAACATGTATAGCTTGACCAAACAATGAGAGAGGTTTGAATATTTCTTTTTTAATAAATTATTATTAAGTGCTTTAATTTTGCAATTAAAATTGGGCAAAGTTAGGACTGGACAAATTCAAAACAATTTTTAACTAATTATGTTAATTACTGGTAGAAAGATTATTTATTTCTATCTGTGTCTGAGCAAATTTAAGACTGGGTAAACTGCTTGCAAATGCAGAAGGGTAAAAACAACCCCACCCCAAAACCAGTATACAGTGCCTTATGGTATATCAAATTTTTTAAAAATTTTATTAAAAGATAAGAATAGTATGTAAGTGATTGAAATTTTTTTTTCCATAATGAAGGCAAAACATAAATACAACATAAAATCTTAAAAATTTAGAATTAGCAAACGAAATGCTATAAAAAAAAAACTGATGGCCATATTCTGTGACTTTGACAAAAATGTTGTCAGCAAATACCGGGTAGTCACAATTAATTAATGTACAAAGTTTATCCTCATTGACAACATATAATGCTTGTCAATCATTTACAAATTCAAAAATAATCATGCATGTCCTTCCCTCAAATTACACACTTATTAAAGACAGTATATATTGTGTACAGTTATTCAGAATTTTTTTTTTTTTTTTCTATAAATTTTTTTAAATTCTGTAATGTTAAATGTACAGTACCGAATAGAAACATTCTAACACCAAAGCAAACCCCAAAATACGACCAGGGGTCTCCTTTGTGTCTGGTTGGGGTCTACTTTTTAAAGACTAATGACTTGCAACTGCTCTAGTCAGCTATGGGTTTACTCGGGGTCAGCTCTTGGGGTCAGCTTTGCGCACTGAAGTGTGAAGCAGACCCTATCTTTTTTCTTGTCGCCTGTAAGCCCGCCCCTTGTATATTCCAGACCACATACATGTGCATATACACAATTTGCCCCTTGCATATTCCAAATAAACATGTAGAGATATATGGTCATTTTTCAGTAGCGATTAAGGGTCTACTTCTGTGTCTGTTCTGGGGTCATAGCAGACCTGAAGCAGACCCTTAGAAGACATTAAAAGCAGTTCTGGGATTTGGTCTGCTTTTTGTTAGGTTTGGTCTAGTCGGTACTGTTTCTTTTATAAATTGGAAATGTTAGAATATTTCAATGTGTTTTTGTTACAGTCATAGGGTAATAATCTTCAAAAATGATAAATACTTTTGAATTTTTGTCAAAAACTAAGTCAATAAATCCAAAATAGCTAAGGTATACTATAACTGCAAAATCAAGCAATATGTTTAAGTAAGTTAAAAAAAATTGGGTTTGACCTGGTAAAATTCATTTTGAAAAAGACAAACACATTCATTTACACCTATTTAGGCAGTTTGCTTGATTTAACACTTATCTGCAAAACAAAAACGCTGTAAGAGTTATCAATTTTATCGTTTACCAATAATTTCTTTCTACACTAAAATAGTTTTCATTAACCCTACCCCCCCCCCCCCTTCCCCCTTCCCCATCTTTACAACACACTTGGAAAACCAACAAGACAGATTATAAAATGCATGATTCGCAGTTATGAAACAGATTTCCTGTATAATTTCGACATGGATATATTCTTGCAAACTGGATAGAACATAAAATTTACCCATGTTTATGAATTTGCTTGCGTGTACCAAAGCACCGGTGGTTGAATCGGAAGTTGTTGATAATTGTTTCTCGATCCCGATGTAAATAAGGAGCTCTATGAGCTGTATGTAAATATCTATATAAATTTTCGATTGTATAGTATGTATTATGCCGTAAATTAATTCATTTGAGAGAAATTTTCGAAAGAAATTTATTTACAAGTTTTCATAGAAATCCCTTTTTTTTAAATGTCAAGTTCTGTTTTAATGATATACATGTATCTTCAACAGGGTTGAAAGTAACTCTCTAATATATATCATACAGATATTAACGATTCACTATTCTAAATGTCAAAATTTTGTCCTCTCATGTCAATGTGAAGCAGGAAATTGATCCACATATGTTCTTCAAAATCCCCCCCCCCCCCAGCCCCAGTCCCCACTAAAAAAAATTTTTTTTTAAATCCCATAAATGTTTTCATATTTCAGGTTGCTTTCACATCTGACCATATAATGTATAGAGCATATCTGATAAATGTAGTTAAAAAGAATAGGCCAATAAACAGTTTAAACTGCAGGATAATAATCATTCCAAGAATTTACATGCCACCTGACATAAAATTAAAACAATATGAATGAGACATTATAGAATTTTTATTTGTCACGATTACCATGAACAGGTTTTACAATATATATATAGTTCAACATCAACAAAAATAAAACTATTTACAACTTGAAAACTTGAGATTAAAACTATATCATAGGAGCAACATCAAATCCCTGTATATTTGCTTAATAAAAGGCATTTGTACAAAATATACAGTCAATATTTCGCCTTTCTTTACCTAACTCAAAAATAGTATCCATCTCTATATCGTTTTGTCTAAAAATCATAGTATTGTCAATTGGCACCCAATTCACTTGTATATATACATGCTACCTTTAGTTTTTGAGATTATATATCTTTCTTTGGAAGTTCATAATGAAAATATATACAACGTACTACATCAGACCTGCTAAAAAATGGCAGGCCTGTTCGGTGAATACAAATACTGAGAGGCACTTGCTACTAGGTTAATTACACTGTGGGAAATGGATCAGATCTGATTATAAAACTTTTTAAAAATGTCACAAATCACCAAAAACTGATGTACTTACAACAATGGACAGATCTTGATATGTACATGTATAGCATACGGAATATTTAGCACCAATCACATTATGTTTTACATAGAGGTTACAATGACACAATCACAACGTAGCTAATTTTCACCAACCATATCATAAAAAAATCACACAAACATACATAAAATGGAATGACGTTCCTCAAACTGAATGTGGATATATATTTCTATCTATCTATGTACAAATGAAGATGGTTATATTCTGTACTTGCAAGATTCTTATCATCGTGGATATGATGAATCCACACACACTGGAAAATGAAAGATTTTAAAACATCACAATTATTCTTTCCATGTTGTAGATATCAAGGAGAAAAAAATCACATATCAAAGTAACTGACAAACTCGATCATATTAAATGCATGTATAAACAAAAAATCGCGGAACCAACGATAACTCTAACATTTTGTGATGACTTAAACGATTCAATCCTTAATATTACTGTAACAGATTGTTGAGGGTAACAAAATTTTTTTATTTAAGATCTCTGTGTGAAATACTTGGCATCTGAATATGTCAAGGAACTTTTAAGCCTACTTCAAACTTTTAACATCAAAATATTGAACACTTTCAGTGAATCATGATAATCTTGACTAAAGTAATAATGGCATCAAAGGTGAATCTATCTGTTTCAATATATCACAAAATTGCCATAAGAGTAGTTTAAGCACTAATAAAGTTGATATAAATATTTGTAGGAAATTGGATTTCTCTGTAAGTATGATAAGTCTATGTGACACATTAAACATAGGTCATATAAAATTTCAACATTTCATTTAAATATCATTTTAACATCAATGGAATATCAATCAAACAACATAGATGACACAAAGATGAACACAATGCCATATCACCACTGACAGAAACTCTTCAATCTCACAGCCTGACACATGGACAAAAACTGGATCATAGACACAAAATTAGGAACACACGGTCAGACAGACAGACCAGGACTGGAACACACAGACAGTCATAGATATAGACAAAAAATGGAACACAGTCTGACAGATAAACCCAGGATGGAGCACAAGGTCAGACACACTGACCAAAACTGGAACACACAGTCAGACACATATACCAAGATTGGAACACACAGTCAGACCCATAGACCAAGATTGGAACACACAGACAGTCAGTCACAAATGCAAACACTGGAACACACAGTCAGACCCATTGACCAAGACTGGATCTCATAACCACACACACTCACAGACACTCATGAGGCACCTAGTGTCTCTCTCTCTCTCCCAAACAACCAGATTGTACACGTTCTTGGCAAGATTTCTGCCAAAACAAAAATTTCAAAACAAAATAGGGATATCCATGTAGCAAATTTATCAGTGTGTAAGACAGGGCTCTAAAAGACATTCACCAAATGTTCACTGTAATGTCTGACAACAATTGTTTTAAAAACAAACCAGTGTTTAGATTTAAGGAAATTAAGTAGGCAATGAACACTCCCCAGTAACATGGAAGGAAAGCAATGTGGCTGGACAAAATTATTCAAATTGAGAATCAGCAGGGAATTCCTAACAGGGTATAACTGGCCATCGGAATTACCTCAAATTCTAAAAATATCACACAAAACAAACACACAGAGGATATACAGGACATTTCAAAAATTCATATATACAATGAACAATCAAATACTCGTATTACTTCTATTGCAATTGCCAAATATGTCACAACACAAAACTAAAAGGTACAGTCATATATCATAAGTAAAAAAATACTTATGCTAAATACCTAACATACCTTTGACACAAATCCAAGTAAATTGAAAACTACTAAATTTGGAGACAATGGACAATTGACCAGAATCTGTACGTTCCAGCAATGATGCTCGACTTTTTGGTTGTTTTTATAACAAAAAAAACAAAATTAGTGCGCATGAGTACTCGCTGATACACATTTCATTAAATCATTGCCTATGATGTGCAGTCATATTTCTTTCACCAAAACTGAGATCAAACTTGCTTTTAGAATGAGTGTAAAATACATCGCTGTAGGCCAGTCACAGGGATAAGATGATATGTCTGATCTGTGTGTCGTCACTAGTCAGTATACTTTAATCATTCATACCCTCATGTAAACTTTAAATGAGAGATTGAAAAAATCAAGTACAGTTACATATCTATATAATAAGCAAGCATAAATCTACATATGCATGCTTGTATAAACATCATTTTGCTCTTTCAACCATCTTCCTCCAGTTGGTGTTTATCTCTCTCGGTCCGTTTCTGTACTGTTGTCTGGCAGGGGACTGGAACTGCTCTTCTTCAACCTTGACCTCTGAAGCACGGTGGGGTCAAACTCGGGGTGGCGGCGGGCGTGCTTATTTAGGTGGTCACTCCGCATGAACCGCTTGTCACAGTAAGGGCAGCAGAAGCGCTTCTCTCCTGCAATCAAAAAGTACACACATTTACTACACTCTTTCAATCAGGTTAATATCACAAAAATTTGATATAGATTTTAACCTTTTTTGTCCTCAAAGATTCAACCACATACATTTTATTTAAACACAGAGGACCTGAGTACAATTGCATAAAACCCAGTCTAGAAAGATATACAGGTATACCGTTTCCCTTCCCATTACATAATTTGTTTTTTTTTCCTCTCCTTGTTACATAATTTGTATTTCTTTTAAAATTATTTTTGGCAGGTTGACATGCTGAGACTAGTGCAGCCGATTATAGTCTGCAGAAATCCAAGTTAAAGGTCAAGGTCATTTGCAATATGGCATCCATATTCTTAACTCACTCTGATTTCATTACTATTATATTTGATATTACATGTATTTACCAACATCTATAGACCATACGTGTATGTAACATAAAATAAAATGATGATTCAAGCTGATGCTGCTGCTTTTTTCACATAAATGTCTTGGAAAATGGGGCTGTGTATATATTCAGGTTTTTTTTTGTTGCTGTAAACATTTGGTACCTATGTGAGTATATATAATATTACATGTTAGTTACCTGTGTGTGTCCGTAAGTGTCGTGCCAATTCATCTGACCTGGCAAATCTCTTATCACAGCCAGACCAGGTACAAGGGAATGGACGCTCTCCTGAAATAGATCAAAATAGTCAGGGTCACTGTGTCAACAAATCAACTCACTAATTAATGGGCAATTAATTTATACATCAATGAACAATGATCAACTAAATTATGAAATCAATTAAAGGTTGGCATGAGTAATTTTAACAGTGGGACAGAAATTAAACTTCATTGAATTGTATTCATATTGTAATTTACATAGGTGTAAATATAGATTTATGTTTCACAAGCATGATGAAATACCCAAAAATGACAGACTGGCTGATTTCATTAAGTCTGAACCAAAAATCACAAATATATCAATAAAAGCTTACACCTGAGTATGCAATTTACATGAATAAAAACTTGCCCAGATTTCACAAATTCAGCACCAACATGCACAATTCCTACCCCCCCCCCCCTCCCATTTGTGTTGATGTGTATATCAGTTTACCTGTATGTGTACGCAGATGTGCCTTTAGGTGTGAGCTTTTGCCGTACATTTTGGCACATCCCTTGTAATAGCACTGGTGAAGCTTCTTCTTTGGATTACACACAGAGCTGTCATCGTCGTCAGATCCTTCAGCTACCGAAGTGGGCGGGGTCGCTTTTGCGCGCTTTCGTTTCTTGTCTTTTGTGGATTTTTCAATGAAACTTTCGTCATTTTGTAAAGATCTTAAATGAATCCTCTTCATTTCCCCACTGAAATAATCATGGTCTATGTGTTCTCGTCTGAATTTCCCCAAGTCAGTCAGAATGCTTGCAAGATTGAACAAAGAATCCTTCTTGTCTGTGTTGGAAACGTCTGCCATATTTACATCATCAGCTGTTCGATTTGGCTTATTTGAAGCGACAACAACATTTGACATCAACATGAGTCCTTCTGCCGCTAAACTAGTCTCGTAGTCAATGTCTGATTGATCTTGGTAAGTCATGATCATAATCCAAGAGTCTGTTGACAAACAACGTGCTTTTCTTTGTCTTGACCTCGTTCTGTGAGAATTCCGACTGACAATATTACACAAGTGTTTCGCCCTGGTCTGAAATTAAGAGATTCACCTTAAATTCCCAATCAGATTTCATTGATATTACAAACATTTGTAACACAAATTGTCACCAGATTCTTCAATGTGTTTGATTGTCGTTTGGTAACGTAAATAAACCATTACTTACCTCAAATGGTTGAACCGCGTGCTGTGGGCGTGCCCGTTGTATACAAGGAAGTGACGTATGAATGAAATACAATGACTGATTCCGCGAAAATTCAAACGTAATCTCCTGCATAAAAATGTCGCATTCAAATATGTACACACAATATTGTTTTTTTTTTTTAATGAACACGTGCTGTCTAATAACATAATTTTATAGATACATATACACGTAACGTTAGTAAGTGAGTAAGATTGGTATATATGAGTCTTTCTTACAATAAAAAATGTTTAAAGTTTTATATTCTACAATAAAATTTGCATATTTGTATTTATCTTCATTGGGTAACGTTATATCACATAAAACATTAAGTTATAACATTGAATTAGAGGAGCATTATAGGAACAAAATCTGTGAACAATTAAAAAACATTTCTCATTCAGAATCTGGAAAATTAACTCAGTTTACTTAGTGATATGATAAATTTGGAGTAAAAAAAATATAAATTACAAAACTACCAAAAATTACCATTGAAGAAATCTAAAAAAAAAAAAAACCTCAGAAAATTAAGATTTAGTGCTAATTCACCAATATTGAGATGGGGAGATACTCAAGACCGATCTTTCTGTAATAAAAATGTATACCCTCTATCTATAGAAGGTATACTGTCATGTTGTAAATTTTGAATTTACTGGGTGGGTGTAAATACAAAATTTTGTATTTACACCCACCCAGTAAATTCAAAATTTACAACATGACAATACAATGTTTATATATACTAGTATATAATTATATATTATTACGAGAGAAATATATAAGGTCAGGTGCCTGTGTATCAACCCTCCAAATATTAAAATTGCTTGAAGAGTATGTAACTTCCTGAAAAAAAATCTTCAACATAATTGATAAGCTTACTCGGTGCTACTGGGGTGATTTTATGTATGTTTGTTATATCCACTACTATATGCCAATATACATGTACATGTATGATGGTGTTGTCAATAAATTAAATTGAAAATTGAAGGGGGGGGGGGGTAGCGCAAGGGATCCAATAAACTACATGTACATTAATTTTGTTGCTTATTTTCGGTAACTTAACTATGTACACGTAGGTTCTTTAATTTTTCAAGGGAGTTCATATGATGCCTCGACTCGGGCCTGTGAGTTGATGAACACGGTGACATATCTCCACTGACTGAAACTCTTCCATTTCACAGTCTTACACATGGACAAAGACTGGATCATTGTCAGACACAAAGACCAACACTTGAGCTCATGCAAAGTCAGACGCATGTAAATCAAGTATCAGTATTTTCAACAGAAAAAATTAAACATTTCATATACATTGTATAACAAGTTCCCAGGATTTAATGAAAATTTAACAATCTTTTATTATAAGTAATTTTCTTATATCATCAAATAAAAAAAAGCAGTGACGGTTTTCTAGACCCCCCCCCCCCACCTTAATTTTCTGAATGCATTAATATATTTTGAATAGAACTATGCTCTTTCTGACATAGCTTTTAGTTTATATACACGATGGTTACATGTATATACAGATTTAAACGTAGCCATATATATACATGTATGTATGTGTGTGCGTGTTCTCTTGATCTCCCACAAACCACTAAATAGATCGGGATCGCAATACAGGAGGACCAGAGAAAACTCGAACTGTCAACATAAGGAAAAAGAAACAACAGACAGACGAACAGTCTGAACAGAACAGGCGAACTAAAAGTTAACTGAATGAATAGTTAATATTGCTACAAGGATGAATTAATTACATTGATTGATATGAACCAAGGCAATGTAATATTTTGCTGTGAAATTAATCATGATAAACAATTGAACAGTAACTTGTGGACTGTGTGAGGTTGTGAGACAAGGCCGAGAGCACAAGGAAGCCTCACAATACACAATGTCGGTAACGAGGGAGCTGACCATTGTAGGCGTGGTTTTATTCATCGCCGCTGGACTTTTGGTATTTCGATCGTTCAAAGTTTGATTTCCAATGAATTGACACTTTACTATTTGAATGATTTAACAAGTGTTTAAAGTACAATATATAAATTATCGAAATATTAAGATTCATTCTTACTTTGCTGTCATTTCAGTTATTTATCATGGCGTTTATCGTGGTGAAGCGTCAGATATCAAGGTTTGCTACAAGGGGAGCCCAGAAGTCTATAGGATCAGGTGCTCCAAAGGTAAAACTGCGCTGGGGGGGGGGGGGGGTTCCACCATAAAGGTTATGGTTAATAGCTGTTATGTTATTATAATAATGATAAAGGATCAGCAATTTAATAAAGTCAAGCTATGGTTAATAGCTATTATTATACTATTAGAAATAAGAATTTTAGATATAAAGAGCAATGGTAAAAAAGTTTCAGGGGGATATTTACTTAGTTGGTCACAACCGTCACATGATTAAATCCTGTAAAACCCAAAGGGCTTCTCAGAAGATTTGATTGCATACTGAACAGATGCAGCTCTACAAGTCTAATTTTATAAAGATTTGTAAGATTTAAATATATGCCAAACCATGTTTCATATCAATTTTGAAAGTCTGATTAATCATTAGAACTAATAAATATTGATCAATTGACATAGTACCCTTAAATATTTGTATTTGGCTAACAATGTGTTAATCATTTTTTTCAGATGTTTAAAAAGCAGATATTGGAAAAGTTAAATCGAGTATCTACCATAAAGTATGAACCCATTTTACTGAACAACAAAGTTATGTCATCTCCAGGTAATCCTTCAATTCATAATAAAAGCTTAAAAACTTGTAAACAAGAATACTAGTTGGTTTCAAAAATTATGTGTGATCAAAGTTTTCTGATCCATACCATTACCAGTACTGGTATATGAATGTGCAATGGTGATCGTAATACCTTTGTTGATCAATTGATCTCCATTTTTGTTCTTTAGATTCGAGTCACTACTTACACAGAATGAAGGCCATGGATGCTTTCTCTATGTTTGGTATGTAACATTGAACCTCAAAGCTTACCATGTGTGCCTGGTAAATCAAGAATTTTTTTTCCAAAATACTTTGTGTCCTGTCAAATTGATTAGCTCAGTTTTACAAGGCTGTGAAAAAAATAATGTATAACCAGCGTAGATATCAAGAAAAATGTAGAGAAGGAAAATTGTTTGGAGATTTGAATAATATTTTATAGCCCAAGAATTATTTTAAATATTGTTCAAATTCATCTTTTTTTGTCATAGATGAAACTATAAAAACAGTAGACAGCAACTATAAGGGTCGACACCCCAACACGAGGGTCAGATGGTACCTGACAGGTCTGAGTAAAACTTACCTATGTACCTGTCCCCTGGACCTGATCAATGACTTCTGTGATGCCTATGAGCATGCCAGACACAGCCCAGAGGTATCATTTGTTTCATTACACCTCAAAATGTCAGGTTCTGTTTGCATGTGAAATATTATGGTAGAGAAAAAAGATCTATTTTTTGAAATTTCGTTTCTTCTTGGTACATACTTTCAAATTGTAATCTGTATGAATTTATCCATAGGTAACAGGAATAAATATTTCCTGGTAGTTTACATGTACCGTATATATTTTCTGCAACAAATTTTGGTTTTCAAATGGAAAAAAGCATTGTATCAAACTGTTCATATCCATTATATTTCTAGATGTTTGGAGAAAATGAATACAACAATTACATGAAACTTTTGACTCGGCTTTTAGATAGGTAAGGTAACAAATTAAAAATATCTACATACCGATATGTATTCTTACTAAGTAGATTACTGCATATAGATACAGTATGTCAACGTTATATATTGAATATTTCCTATATGGTGTATAAGACTGGTTCGTTTGTGACATTCAGCTTCTAACATTGTTTTTGTAATCAAATTAAAGTAGTATTATTAAAATTTGGAATAATTTTACAAGTAATGTATACCTGTTTAAATCATACACATTTACAATGTATTTGGGATTATTTACAGTCTGAAGAAAGGATTTGAAATGAAATCACCTCAGATTCCTGCAGAGATTTCTGCTCTTGATTCAAAAGTATCAATTGACAAAAAACAAAGAATAAAGATGGAGGTGCTCCAAAAGACCAACCGACTGTACCAGACCTCAGAGGATCTGAGACTCCGGACTCGGAGCGGGAGTAGTGGGCACTCCAGTCTCCTGGACAGCGGCCGGTCCAGTCAGCCGAGCAGTGAGCAGACAGAACGGGAATCTCCGGAGAGGATCGCGATGGTGGAACTCAGTACCAATGACAAGGAGAACCTGGTCTGAGTGTACTCATTGGTCTGAGTGTACTCATTGGTCTGAGTGTATTCATTGGTCTGAGTGTACTCATTGGTCTGAGTGGACTCAGTCAAGTCAGGAAATGAAGGATGGGACAACTGTGCAATCTCACTATCAACTGTGTTTGGATACAATCTCACTATCCATTGAATGAGCAAAGAACAAACTTTATGAATAAATATTATTACCATCCATTGTGTGATTGATTATACAATAGAGCTATTCACTGGATGGGAATGCAATCTAGCTATTCACTGTATGGATAAACAGTCTAGCTATTCTTTGTATAGATAAACAATCTAACAATGGATTAATAATTGAACTTTCCACTGTATGGATAAACAATCTAACTATGGATAAACAGTCTATCTATCCATTGTATGGATAAGCAATCTTACTATTTACCGTACTGTATTTACTGTATTTATTATAAACAATCTATTTACTGTACGGATTAACAATCTAATTATTTACTGTATGGATAAACATTCATTCAAGGGACATATATACAGTTTGCTAAAATGCCAAACAACTGGCTCTGAAAAGAACTCATACATGTACTGTAAACATATTTTTGTGTCAAGATTATAGACCGATATACAGAGCTTCAAACGTAAGACACTTGTATATTGTAAGAGCAGGAAAAGTTTATTTTTCGCAATGATTATCATGACATTTGTGTTGTTTAATTCATGTGTTGATTCAAAACTGTGAGGTTGAGCAAAAGTAAACGTACATGTACGTATGTTAATGTGAATAAATGAAAAATAACTGTTAACACTGTACTACATGTACATGTAGCTGTTTTGTGTTTTCTCTGCACACTTTAGTGATGTATAATGTTACATTCCCGTTTAGACTACTAGTATAATTGCTCCTTGCATGTTAAAGCAGCACCCCACAGTTTGTATGCATGTTTAAAGTTCTTTTCATTGAAGAAACCCTACACTCGGAGTTGGTGGGTGAGATGAGAGATAACGGTGGGATACCCTCGGCGAGACCCCGCTAGTCACCGGGGTGTCTACCACATGTGCGCTCCGTGTCTGTGTATAAATTATATACAGGCTGATCGAGTTATTTAATCAGCCATTAATCTAGATAATATGTGGTTGCGTGGCTTTTGGTGACAAAAGATACATTTTACGCAAATTCGGGAGCAATCAATTTATCAGAATTTAGGAATTACCAAGCACTACACCTATGTTCCAGGGAAGTTTTCGTCGGTTTCTTTGATCCGCCCCCGCTGATTCTCAGACCCTCGTGTATGTGCTGATTGTGCGGCGGTGGTGCTGTAGCTGTGAGTAAGATTGCCACGTGTTCCGCCTGTTAAGCTCCGCGCGATAGACGGGATCTCAGTCTGACCATCAGAAGGTAGCAGCCATGGCGTGGGAGGGGACACAGCTCGTGTTGTTGGTGGTCTGTCTGGCGGTGGTGTGTAGTAATGACACCGGCTCAGACAATGTCGGACCTATGGTCACAGACAAGGTAAGACCATTCATCTATTCCTCTACAACGTCATTGCTGTTATCACGCGATGGTTGGAAACCCGAGTTTGTCCAGGGACGTATATACGTCCCTGGTTTGTCAAAACAAATCGCGGGGAAAATGTTTTTTTCAGACGTTAATAGACAAAGAAGATTTCAAGAGTCGGAGAAATGATAAGATTTCTGATCTGTTTTGTAGGTGTACTTTGACATCAAGATGGGGGATGAGGAGATAGGGCGCATGGTGATTGGTCTGTTCGGTGATGTGGTTCCAAAGACGGTCCTCAACTTTAAGACTCTGGCCGAGGGCACCGTGGTAAGAGGTTCAACATATTGTTTAAATGGCTGCATGGAGATTGTAAACTGATTCCCCCACTTAATGTGGCGGATCATACGATTTCCTCAATACTCTAGCATTATATGCATCATGTATATATGTTAGTGTGTACATGTAGATATTGTGCATTGTAGGTACGTGATGGAAAGAGATTAACTTACGAAGGAGTGCGTTTTCATCGAATTATAAGAGATTTCATTGTACAAGGAGGGGACATAACACAGGGAAATGGATATGGAGGTACAATTGATATTTAGACTGCTTTCTTTAATTTTTGAGGGAAACATTATATACCGACCGTATGTTGTACATGTAGCATAATAATCATATAAATGTTAGGTTTAACAATCTCGACGTGTTTTTCAGGCAGAAGTATATTTGAGACAGCGAGGTTCCCGGATGAGAACTTCCACCTGGACCATTACGGGGCTGGCTGGGTCAATATGGCGCATCACGGCAAGGACACCAACTCTTCACAGTTCGCCATATTCGCTGTCCCTGCCCCCTGGTTAGACGGCAAACACGTGGTGTTCGGCAAAGTCTTAGCTGGAATGGTAAGACTCTCTCTCTCTCTCTCTCTCTCTCTCTCTCTCTCTCTCTCTCTCTCTCTCTCTCTCTCTCTCTCTGTTGTTGTCTCTCTCTACCAGATTATCAGTCACTTAATGCGCTATTCACAAGAGCTGAATAAGATACTTCACATTTTTTGCATTACTTTTAAGAACTTAACCGGAACTTCTTGTACATTGTGATGACATCGTGTCATCAATCACACTGAGAGTGTATTATGAGAGGTCG
This sequence comes from Magallana gigas, assembly GCF_963853765.1. Taxonomy (NCBI): domain Eukaryota; kingdom Metazoa; phylum Mollusca; class Bivalvia; order Ostreida; family Ostreidae; genus Magallana; species Magallana gigas. Next base: position 51,159,405 of record NC_088858.1, on the reverse strand, counting down.
TGAAACAATTGTGGGTGGGTGTTTCACGACTGGAGGGCGGCTTCTGTATACTGGTTAGAGAATAAGCATGACCGAACTACTTAGTAATTGAAACATGAACCGTTTGACATTTTTAAAAATCTCAAAATATGTAAGGTATACTTTGGTGACTTAATTATTATAATTATAGCATAACCGAGAAACAGTACTGGCTGCGCCTCGTTGTAATACAAAGCATGCGCTACATGAAAAAACAGTGGTTACAAATTGGAAATTATATAAATATAAGTATTAAGGAATCATTTTTTAGAAATCACAAGGTGATAATTTTGGTCGGAGCGTGGTCAAATCCAATAAAGCCCAAAAATAATCACCTCATAATACTCAATGAATGATTCCTTATTCCTTAATTACAAAGTTCTTGTATAAAATTGCAAAATCTTCGTACTGAAAAGCATACATATCCACAGACATTGCATATCTTGCATGTAGTCAGGACCACGGGTTCTGGAAACTGAATGGTAGTGTATCAAATGAGTGCGATAAAGATTCAAGCAAGAAAGCAGTTGCATCGTTTAATATGATCACGAATGGGACTATTGATTTCATAATTTCAAATTTCGCCATTTCAGCAAAGTGATTTATGCTTTAAAAAATGTTTGATTTTATTCAGTTATTAATAATTTGACCATTGGTTTAAAGGACATATTCCGTAAGATGGAGAACACTCCCACAGACAGTAACGACCGCCCCCTAACGGAGATAATCGTCGCCAGGTGCGGATCACTCCCCGTAGACAAACCATTCCGGGTGGATTTAAAACCCAGCCCAGAGTGAGCGAGGATTTGTGGAGCCTTATCAGGACATGGGTTCCTGGCGATCAGTAAACGGCGTTAAAGGGAAAGAAGCGGGATTCAGAATATAGTGGGATCTCAAACATGAATGATACATTCGACAGCTGTTCCGGAAAAATGTGTCACGTGGAACTTCACCGCTATAAGTTACAATTATTGTTGATGCCCGCAATTAACAGGAAATTCAGGGATATTGATAATGTATTGGTGATAATAATTCAAAATTTTTTGAAGTAATATTTTGTAAATTTGTTGTTATCATTTGAATTTTTATGCAAATGTATCATTTGCTGTTAATTAAACGAGGAAAGTAACTGTTGTTGTTCATTATTTCTGGGAATGCATCATGTAAACACAGAATCTAGCTGGAGGTTGTTACTGGTCAACAGGTTTTAAAATATTTACACTGCACATTATTTTACTATATGATGCATTTTAAAAATTCTTATGATGTAACAAACGGGTGGTTTCGATCTGTTGACTAATGCTACGCTGTCCAGTTACACATAAAGGGGCATGGTCACGATTTTGGTCAAATTCTATTTTTCTGTTTTTATTATTTACAATGCTTTAGGAATGCATTTCTAATGATCAAATGAAATTTGGGTGCCAGTCGTTGAGTTTTAAGCAAGATAAAGGGCTCACAATTCTTCGTCATGTAAACAAGGCTCGTGCCCTGTTTTTGTTTACATAGGTTCAATATACCAGTAAAAAAATCTTTTTAAAGCTGGTTTGTCTATCTTATTATTCATTTAAAGCATAAATAAACAGTTCCTAACGATTAACACATTTTTTTAGGTCTAAAACTGGAATTTTCACTTCAACATTCGAAATGTAAACAAACACTTTGTTTACATAGCGAAGAATTGTAAGCTCTGTAACTCGCTTATAACTCATCAAATGACACCCAAATTTTAATTGCCTATTTAAAATGCCTTACTGAAGCATTGTAAACATCAAATTCGAAAAAAAATAATTAATACACAAATTGTGAAAGAAAAAATAATAAAGTTTAGGTATTTTATTGTTTATTTCAAAAGAACGTTTTCGGACTTCCAAACAATTGTAAACAAACCATTTTTAGCACGGCTCTATCCGGTATGTTTTGTAAACATTGTACCTGTATTAAAATACGACGGCAAAATGTACTTCCTTCCGGGGGCTGCAGTAGGGGGACTGTTTGCTATGACCGGTGTGCAGTGTCCGAATGTCATTAATTTAATCATCCATGTTTATAGAACATGGATAGGGAATTCTGTTAAAGAAAGGGCCAACTTATAAAACATGATCGAAATCAGTCAAAATCCTACGGCTACGGATGTAAAACGGACGAGAATGTGTTTTTATAAAACAAATAGTATTTATCAAATAGCTGATCATGAGTTTTCATTCTAATAAAATTAAAACCGACAATACGTAAACATTCTTGATCTAAAATCATATAAATTCTACGAAATTAAAACATTTATATTTCTGTAATATTTGTGAACACTGTTAACAGATCAATACATTATTTAACTATGCCACATTATACTATGTACTCATAATTCAACCATCTCACTGACCAAGGTCACTAGTACTGTTGTTCCAAACCAGCCCAACAAACTCCAATTACAAAAGGGGTTGTGCAGCCACCCATTTTACCACAAAAAGTGAATTCTTGAAGTAATTTGCCGTATAGGGCATAACATATTAAAACAAAGAACATGGTTATTTACATACACTTTTAGACCAATAATTGACACACAGTAATCAGGTCGGGTCCAGTACAACTGTGTTTTCCTGCAATAATGTCATTGCAAATTTAATCACTTTCGCAAATTACTTTGGGAGAATGATTTCACGTGAAATTAATCCGTGCGACATTTAGAAATTTATGAGGTCCCCAGGAGACCTTCGAGTATAAGTTAATGGACCTGCTCCTGGAAATCTCATCACTCGGTTGTTAACTGGAACTGTCAACTAGCGGTAAGTAACGTTTTAAAAAGATTTCTTGCCTTAAATTTTACTCTCGATTATGTGCTTTTATCTCGATTTTGCCTTTTAACTTATCATTGAGTGAATATTGCAAGAAGGCAATCAAACTATTATCATTACTTTTCTTGATAAGTCAATCCATAAAAAAGCGCATCAATTTTAACTTCGTTCGTTTTAATAACAAACAAAGGTCTGGTTGTGAAACTACATAAAAGAAATTGGCCGAATTATGCTGATTATGAATGAACTTACATGCCTCTATTACAAATCTAAAGTTGATTTCATACCCTGCAGAGAAATGCAACATTGGAAAAGGTATGCCCTGTCCTTTGCTGTGGTCATGGTTGCTGTAGCTCACCTGGTGGGGGCTCAAGTCAATCTGACCGAGTTAATGACGAGTTACCTGAGTGCCTGTGGCCTGGGCTATTCGTGTTCTGATTGGTCAGCCTCTCACCGCCTGCCACACACAAAGACACTCAAGAAGTCCCTACTGTGTCCCGAGTGCTCGTGTGATGACACTTGCTTCGAGCAAAGAAACTGCTGTCCGGACAAGTTCTTTGCGAGAACATATACAAGATACAGATCCGCTGTTGTAAATTTTCCTCAGAGACTCCGACAGAATTATATAGAGCCTGAAGAGTATGCTGTTGTTGATTACTGTCCCCCACAAAACAGGACGTCATACAGCCGCGAATGTGAAATAGAGGGAACTCCCTTTTACAAATTGACCAACCCCCCTGTGACCTCTTTGATCACAAACGTATCATATCTGAATCGCAAATGTGCTTTTTGTCACGGCGAATCAGAGAAAAACCTCATTGATTGGAATTTAAGTGTTGGTTACGACGATTGCTTGAGAAGAAGGACCATTTTTTATCTGTCTTCTTATGAGGAGGTCATGGCCTACGCACAAATGTGGTTATGCGGTCTAGTTTACTCTCCCCGGGACACGATGCCCGTCCGCCGGAAGACGCTGTTACCTCAGTCACCGCAGTACCGAACTCGCTGTAACGTCACGGGCACGTGGTTGGAATCCATCGATGAAATTCAGATGGCCTGTGAATCGTCATACGATCTTCGATATAGGTATTACACCAACATATTCTGTGCCATGTGTAACCCGATTGGTACAGGCGAGGGTCGCGTGATCGCCACGTGCAATGTGACGGGAGAATGGCGCGAGTACGATGAATCCCTGGCCTTAGCTTGTGAAGAAAACCCTGCTCTTCAGATGGCCCACCCTTACAAAAATGTTTTCTGTCTTTTTTGCAACAGTAGAGCAAGCTTTAGTTCAGGCCCAAGAGGAAGAGAGTATTTCTATAATGATGTTAGATTAGAATTTGATGAATACATCTCAAACACGAAGAAGTATATGTACATTTTCCGTCAAATTGTATTCCATAACGAATCCCTTCAGGAAGAAATGCAGATGTACACGGAATTGAATCGTACAACAGAGAGGTACGAACACGGCGTGATGACGACCAAAGACGCGCAAATCAACATCACCTATTTATTACTGAAACAGTTATCTCTGTATCCTGTCCCTATCTGCGACAAAACGCTGTTACCCGCCATCGCTAGAAACTACACCGCGAGCGACAGTCTCTGTAATCCTCAGTGCATGATGGAAGACCCTTGCCAGTGTGGCCTCGATGTCGCACTTTCTTTGCCAATCACATGCATACAGGACCGTTTCATTCCCAACGGAAAACCAAAACTGGTGCGAGTTTTCAATGCCTGTTTACGCATGGACGACCGTTTTGACGGTTCCTTGCATTTTGCCGCCATTCGGTACTTGTGTGAAAACAGCGTTAGTCGCCATGATATCCTTCCGGTGTCTGAGGATGATTTGTCCTTCCGCAATATATACTGCTTTTTGTGTAACAGCCAGTTTGAAATCATCGATGACAAGCCCCAGATCCCATCGTCTTACAGCGTCCATGGAGTGAGCGTTGAATGCTCCCACGAATTAAATATATTTTACTCCACAAGTTTCACAGACATCATCTCGACGGCCATGTCTTCTAGCCAATGTAACATATGGTTAAACACGGCCAAGTCTTTCGAGTGCGAAATACCGCCGCCCATGTTCCCCGATAAATGCAATGTTACAAAGTATCTGGAGATTAATGACCCCGACGTCCAGTGGGCGTGCGAGGAGTCCCATTATAGCAAATACGTCAGCACCCGATACTGTGAACAGTGCAACCCACAGGCGCCTTACACAGAGGACAAACCAATTGAAACCTGTGACAACCAAAGTACTCATTATGACCAATCCTATAAAGAAGCATGTGAGCTATTCCCTGATGCTGTTTTCAGCCTTCTTTTTCCAACAGAAACCAGGTACAAAAACAGGTTTTGTAAGTTTTGCAACCCACCGTGTGTTGATGCTGACTGTACAGTTCCGAGCCGTCTGAACTTTGACTGCAGATCAAACCCAGGATCGAGTGCTGTGCGGCCGCCCCTTTTGAATATGTTATTCAGATTTAACGGCGTATCTACAGAATTAAATTTAAATGGAGATGTATGTATAATTTTTCAGTATATTTCCTTTCCATATTGTAAATTTGAGATATCCAACTAATGTTTGGGTTAGGCGAGCTCTGATAAACTATTATGTCATAATCACCATGTTGTCAATGTTGCTCTGATTTATGGCAATCATCAATGAAAATAATGTGATTAAAAATGAAATTCATATTGAATAACTCTTTAAAAACATAACAGCAAATCCAGTTTTTCTATGTAACTTGAACCTGTTTCTACCTAGTTTCAAATCGTTCTGCATAATGTTTGATATTGATTGATATCTTTACAGAATGACCCAACCAACTACTACGTCTGTTATCCGGGAAAGATCCTTGTAGGTGGAAATTGTTCAGCGCTGTTCAGTATCGACGTGTCAACAAAATACACCCTTAATTTTGAAGTTGATGTCACAATCGAACAGTCTGGAAGCGAGGACGAGTTTGACGTTACGTCAAGGCTCAACTCCGTCTTAACAGAAATTCAACATCGGCTGCTCTTTCTATTTCCAAACACGTTAAAGGATCGCTTTATTTTCCCAATCCAGAAATCCTCGGTAGTGAATGAATCTAACAGAACCACACAGCTGACTGCTTTGGTATATGTCCAAACAGAGGCGAAGGGTTCTGTCAACCGTCCCCTGGTTGAAGACGCCTTGTACCATTTCCCATCCACATTCCTTTTTATGATTGAGGAAAGGTCGTCCAGCATGAGACCGGGAATGTTCCCCGTATCATCGTCGTCCACTTTGACTGCACGTGGTACACACCACGTGGCACCACTATCCGGTTCTGACAATAAGTTTGTTCCATCCACCGCCGCCTACATCGACTACTTAGTCTCTCTGAATGCCTCCTTTCTACAAACGCCGCTAACAAACGTCTTTATCGGCCCATTGTTGTTTTGTAAACAGCGTGTGTACAACAGAAGTGATTTCCATGTTGATTATAAACATTTTGAACTGATTTTGAAATCGTCCCATCGACGCTTTCAGATGGGAGAATTTGTCGTTGCTCTGAATGGATCCATTCAAATCTGCGAACAGAACGAACCCCTCCTGCAGTCTCCAAAAGACAATATCCCTCTTCGAATATTCACTTTAACGTGCACGGGTGTAAGTCTTTTCTGTTTGCTCGTTACATTTGTGACATATTGCTTGTTCAAGACATTACGCACTATACCTGGCTTGAACCTCATGAGCTTGGTGTTTTCTCTTTTCTTTGCACAGCTTTTGTTTGTCTTTTCCGATAACCAAGGCGATGGCATTTGGTGTCCAGTTGTTGGCATTCTTTTGCACTATTTCTGGTTGTGTACATGTTTCTCCCTGCTAATTTGCTGTTTTCACATGTACAGAGTTTTTAACAGCCGGGATCTTGTACGATCTGAAATCCACTTCACATCCCGAACATTCTACAGGTACTTTCTGTTTTCTTACTTGGTTCCTTTTGTCGTTGTTGGAACAAACATCGGAGTGATGGTCGGCGTTAGTGGAACGCTTGGATACGGCGAACGGATATGTTTTGTGGAACATGTCATTTCCAATATTATTTTGTTTATCGCGCCTATCATAGTCACCTGCTGTCTCAATTGTTTCTTTTTCCTTAAGACTGTTCGAGGAATATCCTCTTCGAGTAAATTGAGAGATGATAAAGTAGCGGAAGTTAAAACCTTTGTGAAGCTGTTCTCCATTACTGGTTTGGTCTGGACTGTACAGATTGTGAACGCCTTCGTTGGATGGCCGGTCTTGTCTTGGGTCTCCACGGCTCTCGTCTGCCTCCAAGGTTGTTTCATTTTCTTTAGTTTCTGTTTCTCAAGATCGATAAAACGGATATGGAAAGAAAGCAGCCTGTCTCAGATATCCAAGACCAATTCACTAACCATTACGGATACCAGGGAACCAAAGAACCCCGCCCCTGATGACTTTAGAAAAGACTGACCAAGGTCATGGGAAAAACAGGCGGAGAAATATGTACCGAATGAAAATACATATAATCTTGTTTTGTTTTGTTTTTTGGCTTTTTAAATATTTTTACAAGTATATGCGCTGAAGTCTTTTGCAGAAAAAATACAGTTTCTACATGTATTTACATATTTTCGATTGAATCACTTTATAATAATTAAAAATTATGAAAAATAAATATTTGGGTTCTGTGGGGAAATATTGTAATGATATCACTACTGGTGCAGAAGCATACAATGTCTTTCTACAAATTTCATTAACCAATTCATTTATATGAGTGAAAACAGAAATCAAATATTAATTTATCTCCTACACACTACATTGAAATTTATTTGGAATACTGTCATAATTTGTGTTACTTTCATTTTACTATGACAACTGTCAATATGTATATTTATTTTGCTGTAATCAATTTCTGACCTCGGGGAAATGACTTCTGAATTATTTAAAGTAATCCATTAACGGATGCTGATCTCTGTCACAAAGAATGGTGGGGATGACACGTCTGGGGCCCTGTTATAGAGGTATAATAGCTAGCTGTGCGTACTTTTGACATATCAAATGGACTATAAGGGCCAATAGTAGGAAATCAAACTCCATATACACATTCAGGATTAACAATAAGGTATTCTAGAGTTTAAAATTGTCGTCAGTTAATGCATTATGAAATTATCTAATATTGTAAGCTATATGCGCAGTATAACGCCTTTTTGCGATGCTTTTCAGCAGACAGCGTATGTACGCAGACTTGCTGCTGTATTAGTATCAAATCGATATACGTACAAGATCGACCGGGCTTTCCCATGGGACGCATTTTAGACTCCTGTTGTTTTTCCAAAATCTAGACAGATCAGTGCTCTACAATACCTACTGTTAAGTGGATTTCTGCTGTCATCTAACAAAGGTTACAAGACCAGTTTATTCAGAAATGGGCTAGTAATGTAAAATATATAATTCATCAAAAGGTCAAATATATATACAAAACTCTGGATTTGAAAAGTAGCTTAGCATTCTTACCAAAAAAATTTGGAAACCACTTATTAAATTCAGAACAACAAATCACCGTTTACCGATTGAAACTGGTAGACTGGAGGGGATTCCTGAAATTGAAAGGCATTGTGCTCTCAATAGTACTGGTAAATTAACGGACGAATTTCACTTTATTCTCGGGTGCAAATCCCTTTCAACTTTACGAAAATAATTCTAACCACCAGGTTAGACTAACCAAACACAATAAAATTTAGAGAATTGTTAAAAATATTAAACTTAAAAATATTTTTAAAAAATAAGCAATTTTTTTTTTGGGAAAATTTAAGAACAAGTGTACCGTTCATCCAAAAGCTATTTTATTTTCGTATATCAAATACCAAACTCTGTATTCATTGTGCAACCTGGTCATTCTACATCTTATTAATCATTAATCATCTATATAATTCTAAATCCGCTTGAATCAAATTGCATAATTTGCAGAAAGTTTATAACTTGATGAAATAAATCAAGAGAGGGCTGTTTGGTCCTGGTCATTTTTAGACTGGACTGGGTGTTGATAACGTATTTACATTTATATCAGAATGTACTATCTGAAACTTTACTGTAAAATATTTTGAAACTCTATATTTATTCGCATGTATGGCATTGAATTTGCATGTAAAAAAAATGTATGTCAATTATTGTATAGAGAGAGGGCTACATAAGTTTTCGAACTTGTACCCAATCCTATTGTAACACAAGGATACATTACAATAAAATCAGTTCAAACCACTGGACTATACTGATCTCCATAAGAACCATGTATAAACGAGAGATATTAATATAAGTTGTAGAACTTGTTTATCAAACGTTGTAAAATAGATAAAGTTCAGTCAATTTTGTGACAATCACTGTTCATATCGAACACACCCGATTTTATTTTTCCCATAATTCTTTGCAACGTGCTTGGCCGACGCTAACAATAGGCGCTAAGATATACCCGGCCGAGCTGTTCAGCAATAAAGACGTGCTTAGTGTGTGAAGGGGGTATCGTGTTAGAAGCCTGTGTGGCATGTTTTAGTTTCACAAGTTCAGCATTTGACGCGGACACGGATAGCTGACCGTGGTAAGTATTTATTTAGTTTGGTGTAGTTTATTTGTAAATTTTTGCCTTTTTATTAGTATTACGCAGTCGTCCTATAAAGTCACCTTGACCATTGTTCACTGTAGAGTTACCTGTGTGTTCACTGATGTGTGACTTTAGCGAGAGTGTTTAAATGGAATTCGTCTTTTTCTATAGTACAGTTTTTGCTATTGCTGTATAAAGAAACGGTGATTTAAAGGGCTATTTTCTATGCGTTATTTTATTTTACAATTTATTGTCACTTTTTCCACTTAACTACTTGGGCGGAAGTGCGTCACCGGAAGTCTCAGACGCCATATTGTTTACTGTAAACAAATAACTTAGTTACCATATACTTACAATATTTTGAGATGTTGCCTTTAATATAATACTATTTATACATTATCATAGTTTGATACTATCAGTGAGATACTTATATGATGTATTATACAATATTGTTTTTATTATGGTGTTATGGTGTCACTTGTACACTTATTGTAGTGTCATATTGTTGATGTTGAGAAGATGATGATGTTATGGTGATGTCGATGACTACGATGATGATGATGGTCATGTCGATGATGATGGTGTAGATGATGTCGTTCATGGTGAAGTCGATGACGATGCGATGTTCATGTTGATGACGACGATGATGTTATGGTGATGATGACGACGACGATGAGGATGGTCATGTCGATGAAGATGATGTCGTTCATGGTGACGTCGGTGATGATTATGAAGTAGATGATTATGGTGATGACGATGATGTCTATTATGATTATGGTGTTGTAGGCGATGGTGTTGACGATAGTGTCGATGATTATGATGGCGATGGTGATGATGATGATTGTGGTGACGAAACTACTCTAGTTGTGGTTGTCCGTAGTTGGTCCAGGACTACAGCCCCGGAGATTCGGACACTCTTCTAATTTATTTTTGGTCATTTGTATAAACATCATATTTTTTCTTGTTGAGTGAAAGGTGTGTGAGTGTTTGTGTGGTTTAGTGTTTATATTTCTATCTTTTCTTTCTTTCTCTTATTTTTTTTATTAAATTTTGTTAAATTTAAGATGTCTTGTTGTTGTTTGGAGTAGCCTCCGCTCATCCCGTTACAAATTTAACCATGTATAAAAATGTAGGAGAATATCAGATTTTATTGCTAAAATATAGGAAATAATGGATTATTGCCTAAAAATCATATTTACAAGTTGAGGGTCGATATGATGGCCAATTCGTTGACCACCAAGCCTCCTTAAAAATGACGTCACAGGAATGACAGCAATCATTATGATATTGTAATCTATTGCGTCCCAATGCTGAGATCTAATGCAAATTGAAATACATACAAAGTCATTAAAATTGTATTAAATATATGAAATTCATCTGGGATACTTTTTAAAATTTCACGTCATCCTCTTTAATACCTCTGAAAGTCGTTTACTATTTTCTCAGCCATTTCTTTTTCAAATATTATGACATATATATTTTGAACTATTGTTTACAAACAGAGATTACACGTGACCATGAAACTGTTGGACCCAAAGCTTTAATGAAACATGAATTTCATTTGTTCTAGATTTAAGAGAAACCTGTAGTGTTTAATCCGAGCAAACTTTGGAGTTTTGATCGAGTGGGGTGATCGTTTTACGCGATGGGTCCCCGGAACTTGATAAGGGGAGGTTAATCAGTACGAGGTCAGTACGAGGACAGGTAAATATGGCCTAATTACGGGATACGTCTTTTGTCACTGTATATATCGAGTCAGTGGACAGTGTAGAAGCTGGCTAGCCGTTTTTCAAAACATTTGTTTACATGTCATTGAATGGCATTTTAATACTGTATAGATTTTAGACGGAGAAATCCCGGCAAAAATCACGGGACACCCCCCCCCCCTCCCCCACACACACACAAACATCTGCCCCTTGCCCCAGTGGTCAGCAAAAATAACAACAACAACTGTACAATTTTTAAAAGAAGAAAACAACCATTTGTAACATAGTTTTGTTTATAAAGCCACAGATGACAGAAACCACACAGGCATTTGATCCCAGCACCTGTTACTTGTATATGTTGGACTGTAAAAAATTCTAGATAATTCTTTGCCTAGCATGTGTATTGTCCTCCATACTTACCCTACTGATCTAAAGCAAGATAAAACGCACAAGCATCCTTTCACTGAGAGATGACTCACCTCGTCATCAACATGCATTTATTTATATCATGTATAACTGTTACTTCCACAATTAAATGTTTGTTAAACACAAACGCCCACGACAGTGGCCGATTACTTCCTGGACATACTGTATACATCATTATATGGAATTCAGTAACAAAAAAAATAATCATATTTACGGTATACCAAGGGCGTGGACAGTCTAAGAGCGATAACTCTATCGGACTTATTGCTCGTTGTTTTGGGGATTTGATGGGCGGGGCACTTGAATAGAGATATTCATCGGCACGTACATTTAATTTCATTGTTCGAAGTTTTATTACTGTTGCATATATACATGTTCATCTAGTTATCCCCAATTCACATGATGGTTTACTATCAATTTCAAAGATTTCTATAATTAAGATTTTGATAATTTGGGGGGGGGGGGGGGGGGGTTTAATATTTACATATTTGTTTATCAAAATTCACTCTTACTTTTTTATAGATGGAACGCTAATAAAAATATTTTATTAAAATACTATACGTACTACAGCGTTATTAGATGACCAACAGCTAGCGCTGACCAGTGTTTGTTATCGATCAACTCTCTATAAATAGCAGGAGCTCTACTACTCCTTATGTGTAAAACTAGGAAATGCAATATTTGTTATCACTATGAATCCATCACGAACTTTAGAATAAAGCATGTGCACTTTTTCTTCGTAAGTATGTTCCTTGATATAAGATATTAAGAAGATTTAGATTAAAATCTACATGTACCTTTCATTTAAAAATGTTAAATTAATTTTCGTGAACTAAGGATCGATTTATTAAATTGCACAAAGTTTTAAAAGAAGTTTTATCAAAAATACTTAAGAAAACAATCCCGTTGAAGCTATATATGTAGCGCATTGGAAGATCAATTATTCATCATCGCTGGTTGGTTGACCCCTTGGAAGGCCCCAGACGGCAGATTTATTTTTAGTCGATAATAAGCACTACGAGGGAAGTCAAGCCAGCGAGTATAATATAGCGACGACAGAAAACCGGGAGAGAGGGGGTTGTTACATTCTTCCTATGCACGTCAGATATAATACAACTGCGAATGACACTGGCCATTTAATTTTCCAACATGTCTGGAAACCTCTTTGATCTTGCCGAGTTAGGTCGGGGATTCTGGAACTCATCCGACCTCTTGAGCGGTGCTTTGCGTGGAAATTACTCAACCAAATCGAACCACCGAATACTCCAATACATCTGGGATCTACGACTCGGCAGGGAGGACTACATAGCATCCCCTCTCTTCCCGGTTATTCTCTCCGTGGGATTTTATTTCTCTTTCTGCACTCCGTTTATGATCGCCGATATTCTCGGTGAACGGTTGCCATGGATTCATAAATTCAAGATTCAGACTGACAAACAGGTGACTTTCTCACAAATTTACGATACGCTACAACTGACCTTCTGGAACCATGTCCTGTTCGTGCTCCCCGCCGCTGTGGGTCAATGGATCTGGGCCCCGCCCACCCCCTTGCCACACCTTGCCCCCACCCTGTTGGAATTCGTATGGCACCAGATAGCCAGTCTGGTGATCTTCGACTTCCAGTACTATGTATGGCATTGGTCCCACCACAAGGTGCGCTTTCTGTACAAACACATCCATGCAGTGCACCACCGCTACAACAGCCCGTTTGTGTGGGTGACCCAGTACCTCCACCCCTGGGAGCTGGTCACCGTCGGATTCCTGACCACCACCAACTCGTGGTTCCTTCAGTGCCACCCGCTGACCACGTGGAGCTACATGTTACTGAGTATAATGGTCAGTGTCGAGGCCCACATAGGATACGAGTTCCCGTTCTGTGTCCACAACTGGGAGCCATTCGGGATGGTGGGCGGGGCCCCGAAACACGACATGCACCACCTGAAGCCGATGACCAACTTCCAGCCTTTCTTCAATCACTGGGACAAACTGTTTAACACGTTCTGTCCATTCATGAAGGCGGGAGGAGTGAAAACCAAAGAACTTGTGGAGTATGAGCGGCGAGTGAAGGAAGCCAAAAAAGCGAAATAATTGCTTTGCCAAAAGTCACATTTATAGGGGTGTCTAAAATTCTGAAGAATTAACAGAGGAAATCAAAGGCTTCTCTGTGCCAAATGATCCAGAATGTTCTTAAGTGTTATTCCCTTGAAATTTGAAAGATTCGAGGAAGAGGAAGGATATTTTCTAATATTTCGAAAATGTTAATAGAATTTTTTTTTCATTCCCTTTTTTATTTATCTTGGTCTCATGCAGACATCTGTTTGAATGTTTTATCTCTCTATATTTTTTTTTCGTGATTCTAAGATCTCTGCAGCTGTTCTCTATGTCAGCTCGTATTGTGACATGGTACAATAAGCGCATTTTGTTCTTAAGTTATTTTGGTGAAAACTAAGTATTCTCAGCTCACACAATCCTTGAATCTGGCAGATCATTCCAGATTTGTCCAGAAAGTAAGCCTAACCCGTAGAGATAAAGTAGTGCTTCCTATAGAATGAAACTTCATTTAGAGGAGCGAGTCGATAGTCTCTAATTGTCACCTGAGTCATTCCATATCAGCGCAGAATTGCCGTGCCTCCCACAAAATTCATTTCCGATGCCAAAAGGACAACGAAAGATCGATATTGTGAACATCTGCTTTAGATCAGCGCAATGTATAAAAAAGAGAAGTGGACAGTTTTTACTGATACTTTTTGTTTAATTCTTCTACAAATATTTCGTTGAGCTCAGCTGAAAGGAAAAAAAACCCCTTAAGGTAATACGCATGTATATAGCAGGTGTTGAACTCTGACCTTCCTGTGCTTTCACAGTTTTGTCATTTATTCCATGCGTTAATTAATGAACTGGCAATGACGTGACGCAAGTCTTGTGTAGCCGCCAGACAGTAGTTAGGGTGATGAAAGCTCGTCTTTGAAGTCGGTTGAGGGGTGCTTGTCTAAGATTTGTTATTTACAAAGGAAATGTAAGGTTTTATTAACGAATGTCTCGTGTACATATTGAATTTTTTGCCAACAAATTCTCAAAGTACCCTTTAAGAGAGATTTTTTCAGGTGTTTAAATCTTATTTTAACAGATTAATATTATCATTTTATTTTTATTTCTATTTTTTATACATTTTACATTACATATTGCAGAAATACGTTTATGTATATATTAACTGGTTTGAACTAGTCATATATTGTACATGACTTTATATTGATATTATGGCAATTATACAATAATCCGATAATGTATTGATATACAGGCAAGTTTATGATACTGTACTGGTAGAGATCGACCCTGTTATGACACTTGTGATATCTTCATGTATATTACATGTATATTATTGATGTATAACCTGAAATACCTGTACTGGGGTAGGAGATCAATAGGTGTAAATGTGGGTCGGAATGGTGACCATTGCATCAGTCTGTGTACAGACAACGCACTCAGGCTATAACACGTCACACACGATATGCAATGAAAATATATATTTATTTTTTGTGGTAAGGTCATTAAAAAAATCTTTAGCCAAGTAAAATTCAAGAATCTGCTAATTTTTTGGAATTTTAGACACCCTTCCTTTTTCGTCTTATCGCCCGTAAATAAGGAGAACCTACTGTCGTATTAGTGTAGTTTTTATATGATTATTCTTCACTTTCTCTGTGTAGAATTAAACCGCCTTCTTCTATGACGTTCACTAAGCGGACCGAGGGGTAGAGCGATAGCCGGTTGCCCCCACCCCCAGAATAACACCACTCTTTTCCCGGTAGTTTAAGAATGACGCACCTCACTAGGCGTGCTGACGTTGAATTATCCTAGGGTGGGGTTTCTTGGTGTGGGGACCTAATCATGGAATGTTTCGTATAGCTATTGACATATCTATTTTTAATTACTCAGTGATGAGATATCTATGTTTAATTACTCAGTGATGAGATTTAATTACTCAGTGATGAGATTTTTAATTTGCAATGACGTGCTACATATGTAAGTGTAGCACCGAGACAAATTTTTTTTTAAATCTCGCCTTTTTTTATTTTGTTGTTAGTATCTGTTTTATGTTTCATTTTTCATTGATATTTTCTTCCACTTTTGCATGTGTCTCAAAAAGGTTTCATGTTCAAAGAAATCATTATAGAAGCTAGAACTCCACATGACGCTGTTTGTACCTTGTGTACGTTGTGAGTACACCTGTGTACAATAGCCGAAGTAGTTTCTGACACAAATTCTGAACATCAAATGACGTTCTCTTAGTAGAACTGATCAGAATTTGTAACCTAATAATTACTTGTCAATAAAGAACTGAAAAGAATTCTCCAGTTGTTTGTTTGCATTTGTAATCTACAAGTTACTGTACACTCAAATTTTATTGACATTACGAGAGGGGTATAGGTAATGGCGAGTGACCATTCAGTTTTAACAATCTACACAGCTTTACCATTGTTTCAAAAAGTACATAGTATGTTAAACTAAACGAACAAATGTACCTTATTTTGATTACATTTTATCGAAAAAGAAAAAACCCCCAATGTAAGTAGTCATTTTAAGCAGCATTTTTGGAGAGACGCTTTAGAGTGTTCATACAGTGTAATTAATTCCTCCGCAATGTCACCTCAGTATGTTGGTTAAATGGAGCGATGTCATTTCCGTCACTATAATCTGAACATTGCTGCATAAAAATGAGGATTGAACGTGTCCGCCAAAGTAAAATTTCAGATAAAGAAAATGATTGTATAGTAAAGAAAAAAACTTTTTCGAGAAGATTTGTCACATTTAGACTTTAAAAAATAAATGATATTGCTTTTCAAAATTCTTTACCACACAACACATACGGGGAAATTGTCCTACCTGTTGATTATATAAATTCTTTTGTATGTAAAATGTACGAGCATAAATATTACTTTATAGACACTTCGTTACATGTAGCTAAGTATATATAAAGTATGATTCATGCGATAAAGATTTAGAAATACCGAAATTTCCAAATTAAGATATATACATGTATATCTTAATCTAGAGATTTCGTTATTTTTAAATCTTTATCGATTATGTCGCAGAATATTGATTTTTCAGACGCAATTTATCTTTTAAGATAAAAAAAATCTTTACAAGCTATCTTTTGGGCCTTTTGTTGCAAAATAAATAGTACACTATCGCCGATTTCTTATCTTTAATCAATTGATAAATGGAATTCAGTCTGAACATTTGAAAAAATTTCTTTTTTTTCAATATAAGATAATAAATTGCTTGAAGCAGCATTGCACGTTACGGATTCGTACTTAAGCGACAGGAAAATTGGTTAATCATAAAAAAATAATCTCCAGGTGAGCATTAAGGGTGACAGCTTGGAACAATCCTCTTACCCAATATAGACCAAGCTGTGAGAGGGTCTAACCCACAGGTTAACAGTCCAGACACTCACCTTTAAATAGATCAAAATTTATCAATAATGACCACAGTTGAGAGGCCAGTGGGGGGAAATTTTAAGGAATAAGGTTAATTTGTGGGTCACACTGAAAACCGTTGTATTCTAAATTTGTACGTGGCACATGTACTGATATTTCGATTTTAGGCAAACTTACATGTATAAGAACATGAGATTCTTTGAATTAAATGTGATTCATTATTTCATATAGATATTGATGCAATATTCTATGTCATAATATATATTTTTGAATTCCTGATTATTTCGATGTATCAGTGACATTTGATATTAACTAATACAAATAAGTGATATTGATAATTTAAATAATTCATAGATATTTATTTTGCATGATAACTTTATCAAGCTTTTCAATTTTCATTTACATTAGATATATGTTTAAAAGCCATTCATTTCGTGTGATGACTGATGCCTTACATGGGTACAAATCGATATCGACATATAAGTATACCATTCTAAAGATACAAACATTGGTTAACATAAGTTACGACTTTACCTGTCAAGTATAAATCTTCACAGTTTCAATTTTCGATGAAAACATTTATTTATTAAAGTAGGTCAACATGACACAATTTTTCCTGTGTCGGTGCTACTGTAAACTCAACGACAGCTGTATTTTACCCCTTTATTTCACATTTAAGTATACACACATATTGTGAAGAATTGGGGGTGCGACTGTATTTAATTTATATCAAGTTGATACACAGCGACCACTTATATGTCAGGATAGTTGATGACCTAAAATAAATATGTACAGACACAAGATAAAAAGTTTGTAAACCAGCGCGGAATCAAATTAAGTAGATTGGATTGTGTTTGTTATAGAGATCAAGAAAAGTCCTCCCTGTCCCTGGCAGTGATTTGTTCTGAGTCGCCGCGATCAAAACCGTGAGTCTACGGGAAAATCAGATTCAATGGGTCTTACAGGACGAAAGATTATCCTTCTTCTGTCTATCCCTGTCCTCCTTAATCTTCTACACAGTGCCCTTAATCTACACTGCATTATTAATTTGATAATGATATCGTAAAAGACTGAGGTATATACTAGCTGTTTTCCATACACTGTGGCTGTTTCCATGTATTATAAGACCTCTAGCAGCTGCTATAAAATGAGTGTTAACAGCGGGTAAGGGGATAACAATAGGGCCGTGTCTACTGGATAACCAGTCAGCTGTTCTATGTAGGACATACTATTGCATACCAGCAACAAATCGACAACACAGACCCATGATATACTATCTTGGTTGACATGATCGTTGCGTTTTATCTACTAAGGTCATGGCCCTGCATGCATGTCAAAACTGCACGCCCATTCATTAAGTACTGACCTCATTACCTGTAAACGTCACTAGCTGCACAGACATATGTACATGTAAACTGGACCAAATATCTTAAACATATAACACCGCATACAACATGAGTTTTTGTAATTGTTTTAAAGTACAGAGAACCCTTAAACACAGTGGCCAAGTGTTTACAACCGCCACCTGATGTAAACAAAAAATGTCCAAGTATTTACAGTCCTCTGTCAGTCGTAAAGTAGGGACTGATTCAGAACGACAGTCACCGTCAATATCTTCAATATATATTTTCCATAGTATTTGTGTAGAAATCCCAAACATTTGACAGTTTTGTTAATCTATTATGATGACTGATGGAGTTTAGAACCATAAACATTGAAAGTTGAGTTTAACAACCGCTTTATGACAATGATATAAAACAAAATTCTATTTTCTTCATACATGAAAATAAGAGACACTGGGGGTTCCAGTTTGAGGAGGATTGTAGATCCAGGTGGTTACATCCGGGCTTTTGGGTTGAAGAACCTGTCTACACGGCAGGGGGTGAGGTCGTAGGAGGGGGTCTTATCCATGGCCAGCTCACACAGAATCTTACCCACAACCGGGGCTAACTTAAACCCGTGCCCTGTCAAGAAGAAAAACCTATATAATGTATTAATGAATTCATAAATGTATATGCCTACTCGACAAAACGTATTACAGTATTAATTTGGTATTTAAATATTCAGAATAATGTTCAAGCACACGTACTATAGACGGAGAATTATTTTCATATCTTTGAAAGAATGTCCATAATAAAAAAAAATATATTATCTAAGCATTTTTGTGCTCGTTCAGTATATAAGTGTTTTCTAAAAATAGTTCTAATTTTATGTAACCATATTCTTACCTGAAAATCCTACTCCTAGTATGATATTCCTATGGCTAGGATGTCGATCTAGAACAAACTGCAAGTCTGGTGTGTTCTAAAGAAAACACCTGGTTCATATAGAACTGCACAGCTACTAAATGCACGATGCCAATTTTATTGCGAATGAAGGTTTCTAGGCGTTATGGAAATGATTTCAATATTTATAAGTTTTATCAATTACCGTGTACATGCAGGGTTCGACGATAGAGGGCGTGTCCTGTAGACTGGGCAGGTGCTCCCTGACGTAACTCTTCATCGTACTCAGGATCCGCCCCGTGTCCGCCATATCTCGACTGTCGGGGTCAGTCTCCGGGCCGTCATGGTAACACACCTACCGACATAATATTAAAGAGTGGAGAAAGTTTTAAAGATGCGATCAGGCCAGCTAATTCATCTTTTATGACTTTAACAGAAGTTCGGTGTCCTACAAAGAATTACGTTACGACGAACAAGAAGATATTTTTCTATAGTTTGAAATGTGAAAGTGGACCGGTTTGCAGTATCCATCGCGCTAACATTGCAAAAATAACAAAAACAAAACTTGCAAACTGAAAATGATAACTATTGATGGCTTAAACAAAAGAGGAACGACACGATGTTTTAATAAACTACTTTATACAACCCTACGCAATGTTAATGGATGTCTTAAGAATAAGAAGCCAGTGATTAGATTAAAGGACGACGAAAGGGTGAAAACGTGATGGAAGCCCAACAGAAATATGTACTGATAATCAGAATTGACTGCAATTAAGAGGCATAATTATAAAAAAATAAATCTTTAAAGTAAAGTCTAGATGCAAAAGCAAATGAAGTATAAAGTTTAGATGCAATCTGCGTTAGCATGTTACGGTCTAACACCGAATGACGGTCATTTAGTTTGACTTGACTTCTCTCTGTAACTGTCACACAGATTGTCAAGTCGTGGAAGCAATCTAAAACGACTAGGTGTAAAGTCACAAATCCGGATTAATATTGTTAAGTACTAATAAATAGACAGAGTGTTTTGTCGTTATAACAGACACACAGACAGAGTTATGTTGTAATGATGGGCTAACACACAAAGTATTAAGTTGTTGAACAGACAAACAGACAGAGTTATGTTGTATTACAAAGTTCGACTTATAGACAGAGTGTATTGTCGTAGTGATAGACAAAATTAAAGGCATAGTGTTAAGTCGTTATGTCGGAGTAAAATACTGAAAATGAGTATCGGAGATGAAGGACCAAGAATCATACTGTCAAGTCGTATTGATGGACAGACAGATACCAGAAATAGCGATTAGTTATAATAATGGTCAAACAGAAATAGTGTTTAGTTGTAACGATAGAAAAACAGGCATAATGT
The DNA here is from genome assembly GCF_963853765.1 of Magallana gigas. Taxonomy (NCBI): domain Eukaryota; kingdom Metazoa; phylum Mollusca; class Bivalvia; order Ostreida; family Ostreidae; genus Magallana; species Magallana gigas. The sequence continues at coordinate 51,138,841 of NC_088858.1, read as the reverse complement.
TATGTCGTAATGATGGACTAACAGACGGAGTGTCATGTGTTTATGACAGACTAACAGACAGAATGTTTTGTCGCTATTGCGGACTAAGAGATAGAATGTTTTATAACATTTCTGAATAAGTTTTTTATTGTTTTGTCACAAATAAGATAATTTTATTCCTATGCCCTGAAAATGGCTGAATCACACCGGGAAGAGTTATATTGCTTTCCCAGAAACATTTCTATTTCACTTTAAATAGTTATAATTACATGTACATTTATTGCCCTCCAGAAACTGTTATATCACCCTCGCGTGCAAAAATTCTGCATAACAATAGCGTACGTCGGGTTCGAAATTTAGCTACACAAAAGTGAAAATTTCCTAGAAGATAAAAATGCCAGGAATTTCCTAGAAGATAAAAATGCCAGGACAGCGTCTGCTATCCAGAAAAACTTACTTAAATTATTTATTTTGAAAAAAAAACTATCTGATTAAAAGCGCCGATCGACATCTAACAAATCGTCGATTTGTAAGATATGAAGATGCATTGATAATCAAAATAAAATTGTTAATAGGTGAATAAATTCTAAAACTGATTTTGATTTGTTTAAAAAAAATTATATACTTGTAACATACATAACATGTCTTTTTACACGACAATACCAGAATATTCGTCCCTCGATGACAGGAAAGTCCTGGAGTATTATGTTGACCTCTGCCTTCGGCATCGGGCAACACAACACTAGAGGGCCTTCCTGTCACCTCAGGGCAAATATTTTAGTCTGTCGCTTTCGAAGCCATGTAGTATATGTATAATGTAACAGATTAATATGTCGTAAAACCGATTAACAGAAAAATTATGTTATTTCGTAATGACAGACTAACAGACATAGTACTATGTTGTAATAACCGATTAACAGAAAAAGAGAATGTTATGCCGTAATAATGGACATGGTGTTAAGTCTTGATGACAGCCTTACGGACAGTGTGTAATGATGAAATTGCAGGCTGATCATGACTGACTGAGTGTTTTGTCGTTATCATATGTAGGTGTACCATACTCAAAGTGAGTATTCGAGATGACAGACTAACTTTCATAGAATTAATTTAGTTGAAACAACAGACTAACAGACAAAGTGTTATGTTGTAATGACGGATTAACAAACAAAGTGTTGTGTCGTAATGATGGACTAACAGACAGTGTTATGTTGTAATGACTGACCAACAGACAGAGTGTTGTGTTGTTATGGCAGACTAACAGACAAGGTGTTGTGTGACTAACAGACAGAGTGTTGTGTGACTAACAGACAGAGTGTTGTGTTGTAATGGTGGACATCCACACAGAGTGTTATGTTGTAATGACGGACTAACAGACAGAGTGTTATGTTGTAATGACGGACTAACAGACAGTGTGTTATGTCGTAATGACTGACTAACAGACAGTGTGTGTTGTTGTTATGACAGACTTGCAGACAGAGTGTTATGTCATAATGACGGACAAACAAACATAGTGTTATGTTGTAATGACATACTAACATACAGTGTGTTATGTTGAAATGACAGACTAACAGACATGGTTTTATGTTGTAATGACGGACTAACAGACATGGTGTTATGTTGTAATGACGGATTAACACACAGCGTGATATGTTGTAATGACGGACTTACAGACAGAGTGTTATGTTGTAATGACGGACTAACAGACATTATTTATGTTGTAATGACGGACTAACACATAGCGTGCTATGTTGTAAGGACGTACTAACAGACAGAGTGTTATGTTGTAATGACGGACTAACAGACAGAGTGTTATGTTGTAATGACGGACTAACTGACAAATGCTATGTTGTAATGACGGACTAACAGACAGAGTGTTATGTTGTAATGACTAACATGCAGTGTGTTATGTTGTAATGACGATCTAACAGACAAATGTTATGTTGTAATGACGGACTAACTGACAAATGCTATGTTGAAATGACGGACTAACAGACAGAGTGTTATGTTGTAATGACTAACATACAGTGTGTTATGTGGTAATGACGGACTAACAGAAAAAGTTTTTCGTTGTAATGACGAACTAACAGACAGATTGGTGTATTGTAATGACAGACTTACAGACAGAGTGTTGTATTGTAATAACGGATAAACAGGTAAAGTGTTATGTCGTAAAAACGGAAAAACAGACAAAGTGTTTTGTCGTAATGACGGACAAACAGACAGAGTGTTATGTCGCAATGACGGACAAACAGTCAGTGTTTTATGTCGTAATTGCGGAATAACAGACAGAGTGGTGTAGTGTAATGACGGACAAATTGACATGATGTTCTGTTGTAATGACTGATAGCAGACAGAGTGTTATATCGTAATGACGGACTAACAGAAAGTGTTATGTTGTCATGACGGACTAACAGACAATTGATATGTTGTAATGACAGACTAACAGACAGTGTTATATTGTAATGACTAACTTACAGTGTGTAATTTTGTAATGACGGACTAACAGAAAAAGTGTTTCGTGCAATGACGAACTAACAGACAGATTGGTGTATTGTAATGACAGACTTTCAGACAGAGTGTTGTATTGCAATATTGGACTAACAGATAAAGTGTTATGTCGTAATAACGGACAAACAAACAAAGTGTTATGTCGTAATGACGGACAAACAGACAGAGTGTTATGTCGTTATGACGGACAAACAGACAGTGTTTTATGTCGGAATTGCGGACTAACAGACAGATTGGTGTATTGTAATGACAGACTTACAGACAGAGTGTTGTATTGTAATAACGGATTAACAGGTAAAGTGTTATGTCATAATAACGGAAAAACAGACAAAGTGTTTTGTCGTAATGACGAACAAACAGACAGAGTGTTATGTCATAATAACGGAAAAACAGACAAAGTGTTATGTCGTAATGACGGACAAACAGACAGAGGGTTATGTCATAATAACGGAAAAACAGACAAAGTGTTATGTCGTAATGACGGACAAACAGACAGAGGGTTATGTCGTTATGACGGACAAACAGACAGTGTTAAATGTCGGAATTGCGGACTAACAGACAGAGTGGTGTAGTGTAATGACGAACAAATAGACAGGAGGTTATGTTGTAATAACTGACTAACAGACAGAGTGTTATGTCGTAATGACGGACTAACAGAAAGTGTTATGTTGTAATGACGGACTAACAGACAAAATGTTGTGTTGTAATGACGGACTAACAGACAGAGTGTTATGTTGTAATGACTAACATACAGTGTGTTATGTGGTAATGACGGACTAACAGAAAAAGTTTTTTGTTGTAATGACGAACTAACAGACAGATTGGTGTATTGTAAAGACAGACTTACAGACAGAGTGTTGTATTGTAATAACGGATTAACAGGTAAAGTGTTATGTCGTAAAAACGGAAAAACAGACAAAGTGTTTTGTCGTAATGACGGACAAACAGACAGAGTGTTATGTCGTAATGACGGACAATCAGTCAGTGTTTTATGTCGGAATTGCGGAATAACAGACAGAGTGGTGTAGTGTAATGACGGACAAATTGACATGATGTTTTGTTGTAATGACTGACTAGCAGACAGAGTGTTATATCGTAATGACGGACTAACAGAAAGTGTTATGTTGTCATGACGGACTAACAGACAATTGATATGTTGTAATGACAGACTAACAGACAGTGTTATATTGTAATGACTAACATACAGTGTGTTATTTTGTAATGACGGACTAACAGAAAAAGTGTTTCGTGCAATGACGAACTAACAGACAGATTGGTGTATTGTAATGACAGACTTACAGACAGAGTGTTCTATTGCAATATTGGACTAACAGATGAAGTGTTATGTCGTAATAACGGATAAACAAACAAAGTGTTATGTCGTAATGACGGACAAACAGACAGAGTGTTATGTCGTTATGACGGACAAACAGACAGTGTTTTATGTCGGAATTGCGGACTAACAGACAGATTGGTGTATTGTAATGACAGACTTACAAATAGAGTGTTGTATTGTAATAACGGATTAACAGGTAAAGTGTTATGTCATAATAACGGAAAAACAGACAAAGTGTTTTGTCGTAATGACGGACAAACAGACAGAGTGTTATGTCGTAATGACGGACAAACTGTCAGTGTTTTATGTCGTAATTGCGGAATAACAGACAGAGTGGTGTAGTGTAATGACGGAAAATAGACATGATGTTTTGTTGTAATGACTTACTAGCAGACAGAGTGTTATATCGTAATGACGGACTAACAGGAAGTGTTGTGCTGTAATGACGGACTAACAGACAATTGATATGTTGTAATGACAGACTTACAGACAGAGTGTTATATTGTAATGACTAACATACAGTGTGTTATTTTGTAATGACGGACTAACAGAAAAAGTGTTTTGTTGCAATGACGAACTAACAGACAGATTGGTGTATTGTAATGACAGACTTACAGACAGAGTGTTGTATTGTAATATTGGACTAACAGATAAAGTGTTATTTCGTAATAACGGACAAACAAACAAAGTGGTATGTCGTAATGACGGACAAACAGACAGAGTGTTATGTCGTTATGACGGACAAACAGACAGTGTTTTATGTCGGAATTGCGGACTAACAGACAGAGTGGTGTAGTGTAATGACGGACAAATAGACAGGAGATTATGTTGTAATAACTGACTAACAGACAGAGTGTTATGTCGTAATGACGGACTAACAGAAAGTGTTATGTTATAATGACGGACTAACAGACAAAATGTTGTGTTGTAATAACGGACTAACAGACAAAATGTTACGTTGTAATGACGGATTAACAGAAAGTGTTTTGTCATAATGACGAACTAACAGACAAAGTGTTATGTCGTAATGACGGACTAACAGACAAAGTGTTATGTTGTAATGACGGACTAACAGAAAGTGTTTTGTTGTAATGACGTCCTAGCAGTGTTGTGCTGTAATGACGGACTAATAAACAGATTGTGGTGTCGTAATGACGGACTAACAGAAAGTGTTATGTTGTTATGACGGACTAACAGACAAAGTGTTATGTTGTAATGACGGACTAACAGACAGAGTGTTATGTTGTAATGACGGACTAACAGAAAAAGTGTTTTGTTGTACTGTAATGACAGACTAACAGACAATGTTATGATGTAATGACAGACCGAAAGACAGAGGTTATGTCGTAATGACGGACTAACAGAAAGTGTTATGTTGTAATAACCGACTAACAGACAATGTTATGTTGTAATGACGGACTAACTGACAAAGTGTTATGTTGTAATGACGTATTAATAGACACATTGTTATGTTGTAATGACGGACTAACAGACAGAGTGTCATGTTGTAATGACGGACTAACAGAACATATAATGTTGCAATAAAGGACTAACAGACAATGTGTTATGTTGTAATGACGTATTAATAGACACATTGTTATGTTGTAATGACGGACTAACAGACAGAGTGTTATGTTGTAATGACGGACTAACAGAACATATAATGCTGCAATAACGGACTAACAGACAATGTTATGTTATAATTACGGACTTATAGACAGAGTGTTATGTTGTAATGGCGGACTTACAGACAGAGTGCTGTGTTGACGGACTAACTAACTAAGTGTTATGTTATAATGATGGACTAACAGACAGTGTTATGATGTAATGACAGACAGACAGACAGAGGTTATGTCGTAATGACGGACAAACAGACAGTGTTATGTTGTAATAACGGACTAAAAGACAATGTTATGTTGTAATGACGGACTTACAGACAGAGTGGTGTAGTGTAATGACGGACAAATAGACAGGAGATTATGTTGTAATAACTGACTAACAGACAGAGTGTTATGTCGTAATGACGGACTAACAGAAAGTGTTATGTTATAATGACGGACTAACAGACAAAATGTTGTGTTGTAATAACGGACTAACAGACAAAATGTTACGTTGTAATGACGGATTAACAGAAAGTGTTTTGTCATAATGACGAACTAACAGACAAAGTGTTATGTTGTAATGACGGACTAACAGAAAGTGTTTTGTTGTAATGACGTCCTAACAGACAAAGTGTTGTGCTGTAATGACGGACTAATAAACAGATTGTGGTGTCGTAATGACGGACTAACAGAAAGTGTTATGTTGTTATGACGGACTAACAGACAAAGTGTTATGTTGTAATGACGGACTAACAGACATAGTGTTATGTTGTAATGACGGACTAACAGAAAAAGTGTTATGTTGTAATGACGGACTAACAGACATAGTGTTATGTTGTAATGACGGACTAACAGAAAAAGTGTTTTGTTGTACTGTAATGACAGACTAACAGACAATGTTATGATGTAATGACAGACCGAAAGACAGAGGTTATGTCGTAATGACGGACTAACAGAAAGTGTTATGTTGTAATAACCGACTAACAGACAATGTTATGTTGTAATGACGGACTAACTGACAAAGTGTTATGTTGTAATGACGTATTAATAGACACATTGTTATGTTGTAATGACAGACTAACAGACAGAGTGTCATGTTGTAATGACGGACTAACAGAACATATAATGTTGCAATAAAGGACTAACAGACAATGTGTTATGTTGTAACTACGTATTAATAGACACATTGTTATGTTGTAATGACGGACTAACAGACAGAGTGTTATGTTGTAATGACGGACTAACAGAACATATAATGTTGCAATAACGGACTAACAGACAATGTTATGTTATAATTACGGACTTATAGACAGAGTGTTATGTTGTAATGGCGGACTTACAGACAGAGTGCTGTGTTGACGGACTAACTAACTAAGTGTTATGTTATAATGATGGACTAACAGACAGTGTTATGATGTAATGACAGACAGACAGACAGAGGTTATGTCGTAATGACGGACAAACAGACAGTGTTATGTTGTAATAACGGACTAAAAGACAATGTTATGTTGTAATGACGGACTTACAGACAGAGTGCTGTGTTGTAATGGTGGACTAACTGACAAAGTGTTATGTTATAATGATGGACTAACAGACAGTGTTATGATGTAATGACGGACTAACAGACAAAGTTTTATGTCGTAATGACGGACTAACAGAAAGTGTTATGTTGTAATAACGGACTAAAAGACAATGTTATGTTGTAATGACGGACTTACAGACAGAGTGCTGTGTTGTACTTACGGACTGACTTACAAAGTGTTAAGTTATAAGGATGGACTAACAGACAGTGTTATGATGTAATGACAGACAGACAGACAGAGGTTATGTCGTAATGACGGACTAACAGAAAGTGTTATGTTGTAATAACGGACTAACAAACAGTGTTATGTTGTAAAGACGGACTTACAGACGGAGTTGTGTATTGTAATGACAGACTTACAGACAGAGTGTCGTATTGCAATAACGGACTAATAGACAAAGTGTTATGTCGTAATGACGGACAAACAGACAGAGGGTTATGTCGTAATGACGGATAAACAGGAAGTGTAATGTTGTAATGATTGAATAATAGACAGAGTATTGTGTTGTAATGATTGACTTACAGACAGAGCCTTGTATTGTAATAACGGACCAACAGACAGAGTGTTGTAGTGTAATCACGGACTGACATACAAAATGTTTATTTGTCGTAATCATGGACACACAGACAGAATGTTATGTTGTAATGACGGACTTACAGACAAAGTGTTGTATTGTAATAACGGATTAACAGACAGAGTGTTGTATTGTAAAGACGGACTAACTGACAAAGTGTCTTGATGTTATGACGGACTAATAGACAGAGTAGTGTAATGTAATGACGGACTAACAGACAATTGCAATTGTTGTAATGACGGACTAACAGACAGTGTTGTATATTGTAATGACGGACTAACACACAGAGTGTTATGTTGTTATGGCGGACTAACAGACAAAGTGTTACGTTGTAATGACGGACTAACTGACAGAGTGTTATGTTGTAATGACTGACTAACAGACAAATTGTTTTGTTGTAATGACGGACTAAGAGACAGATTGGTGTATTGTAATGACAGACTTACAGACAGAGTGTTGTATTGTAATAACGGACTAACAGACAGAATGTTATGTTGTAATGACGAACAAACACACAAAGTGTTATGTCGTAATGGCAGACAAACAGACAGTGATATGTTGTAATGACGGACAAACAGACAGAGTATATTGTCGTAATGACGGACAAACAGACAAAGTTTTATGTCGTAATTACGGACAAACAGACAGAGTGTTATGTTGTAATGACGGAATTACAGACAAGGTGTTGTATTGTTATAACGGATTTACAGACATAATGTTGTACGAAATGAGAGACTGACAGAGTGTTTTGATGTTTTTACGGCATAACAGACAGAGTAGTGTATTGTTATGACGGACTAACACACAGCGTGTTCTGTCGTAATGACGGACCAACAGACAGTGTGGTATATTAAAATGACGGACTAACAGACAAAGTGTTATGTTGTAATGACAGACTAACTGACAGAGTGTTATGTTGTAATGACTGACTAACAGACAAAGTGTTTTGTTGTAATGACGGACAAACAGACAGAGTGTTATGTCGTAATGACGGACAAACAGACAAAGTTTTATGTTATAATTACGGACAAACAGACAGAGTGTTACGTCGTAATGACGGACTTACAGACTTGTATTGTAATAACGGATTTACAGACAGAGTGTTGTATTGTAATATCAGACTAACAGATAAAGTGTTATGTTGTAATGACGGACAAACAGACAAAGTGTTATGATGCAATGACAGACAAACAGACAGAGTGTTATGTTGTAATGACGGACAAACAGACAGAGTGTTATGTCGTAATGACGGACAAACAAACAAAGTTTTATGTCGTAATTACGGACAAACAGACAGAGTGTTATGTTGTAATGACGGATTTACAGACAGAGTGTTGTATTGTAAAAACGGATTTACAGACAGAGTGTTGTATTGTAATGACGGACTAACAGACAGATTGGTGTATTGTAATGACAGACTTACAGACAGAGTGTTGTATTGTAATGACGGACTAACAGACAGAGTGTTTTGTTGTACCGACGGACAAACAGACAAAGTGTTACGTTGTAATGACGGACTAACTGACAGAGTGTTATGTTGTAATGACTGACTAACAGACAAATTGTTTTGTTGTAATGACGGACTAAGAGACAGATTGGTGTATTGTAATGACAGACTTACAGACAGAGTGTTGTATTGTAATAACGGACTAACAGACAGAATGTTATGTTGTAATGACGAACAAACAGACAAAGTGTTATGTCGTAATGACGGACTTACAGACTTGTATTGTAATAACGGATTTACAGACAGAGTGTTGTATTGTAATAACAGACTAACAGATAAAGTGTTATGTTGTAATGACGGACAAACAGACAAAGTGTTTTGATGTAATGACAGACAAACAGACAGAGTGTTATGTTGTAATGACGGACAAACAGACAGAGTGTTATGTCGTAATGACGGACAAACAGACAAAGTTTTATGTCATAATTACGGACAAACAGACAGAGTGTTATGTTGTAATGACAGACTTACAGACAGAGTGTTGTATTGTAATAACGGATTTACAGACAGAGTGTTGCTTTGTTATGACGGACTAACTGACAAATTGTTTTGATGTAATGATGGACTAACAGACAGAGTAGTGTATTGTTATGATGGATTGACAGACAGTGTTCTGTCGTAATGACGGACTAACAGACAGAGTAGTGTATTGTAATGACGGACTAACAGACAGTGTTATGTTGTAATGACAGACTAACAGACGTGGTGTTATGTTGTAATGACAGACTTACAGACAGAATGTTGTATTGTAATAACGGACTAACAGACAGAGTGTTTTGTTGTAATGACGGACAAACAGACAAAGTGTTATGTTGTATTGACAGACCAACAGACAGTGTGGTATATTGTAATGACGGACTAACAGACAAAGTGTTATGTTGTAATGACGGACTAACAGACAAAGTGTTTTGTTGTAATGACGGACAAACAGACACATTGTTATGTTGTAATGACAGACTTACAGACAGAGTGTTCTGTCGTAATGACGGACTAACAGACAGAGTGTTATGTCGTAATGACGGACAAACAGACAAAGTTTTATATCGTAATTATGGACAAAGAGACCGAGTGTTATGTTGTAAAGACGGACTAACAGACAGAGTGGTGTATTGTAATGACGGACACACAGACAAAGTGTTATGTTGTAATGTCGGACTAACAGACAAAGTGTTATGTTGTAATGACGGACTAACAAACAAAGTGTTATGTTGTAATGACGGACTAACAGACAGAGTATTATGTTGTAATGACTGACTTAAAGACAGAGTGTTATGTTATAATGACAGACTAACAGACAAAGTGTTATGTTGTAATGACTGACTTACAGACAGAGTGTTATGTTGTAATGACGGACTAACAGACAAAGTGTTATGTTGTAATGATGGACTAACAGACAAAGTGTTATGTTGTATTGATGGACTAACAGACAAAGTGTTACGTTGTAATGACGGACAAAGAGACCGAGTGTTATGCGGTAATGACAGACTTACAGACAGAGTGTTGTATTGTAATAACGGACAAAGAGAGAAAGTGTTATGTCGTAATGACGGACTTACGGACAGTGTTTTGTTGTAATGACAGACTTACAGACAGAGTGTTATGTTGTAATGACGGACAAAGAGACAAGGTGTTGTGTCGTAATGATAGACTAACAGACAAAGTGTTGTGTTTTATGACAGACTAACAGACGTGGTGTTATGTTGTAATGACAGACTAACAGACAAAGTGTTATGTTGTAATGACGGATTAACAGACAAAGTGTTATGTTGTAATGACGAATAAAGAGACACGGTGTAATGTTGTAATGATGGACTAACAAAGTGTTATGTTGTAATGACGGACAAAGAGACAGTGTTATGTCGTTATGACGGACTAACAGACAGTGTGTTAAGTAGCTATATTAGTCTTAAAGGCATAGTGTTAAATGTAAACCAACAGATTATTCAGAGCTGGTGTATGACTTTCAAACAATAAACAGACAAGGAAATGGCTTAAATCAGCAGTAAAAATTCTTAAAATATTGGATCAAGTTAAGATTTATAAATTTATAGGTAGCAAGTTATCATCAATTAAGTGCAATTGAACATGAGTGAAATTTTAAACATAAAAGCATGATTATCAAAGTTAAAAACAATGAAGAATTTTTCTGACCCGGACGTGTCCCGGGTACTCTAGGCTAGGTAAGGCGTACACCTCCACATTCTCTCGGACATTTTTGTACGTCGGAAAGCGATCTGCAGAAAACTCTCCCTTATTTTTTTCTTTCCAGTAAAGCACCAGGGTCAACACTGTCTAAAGGAAATATTACTTATTCATCACTTAGTTAAAAACTGATATATTTTTGTACAAAAATACTATGTAACCTAGCCATGCATATAATGAAGCATAGAGGCCAATAAATAAATATCAAACTTTATTTTCAGGTACATACCATGACTTTAAGAAATCAACATATACAAAAAAAGAGCCTTATCTTAAAAAGTCAAGTTTATCCATTAGCAAACTTAGATTCACCTTTAAAGGTAAATTGATGCCGAGCTTGGGCAAAAATTTGGGGGCCCATGGTCCCAGCGTAAGGACGACCTTCCTGGCCCTGTATTCTCCCTGTGACGTCACAATGGTGACTTCAGAACCAGGTACGATACCCGTCACCTCTTCACCGTCTCTCAACTCACCTCCATACTTTACGAACAGAGTCTGCAATCAAACATTGAAAAATGCACAGGATCATCGGTATACATTAAATGTATATACATTATATATGCTTTTTAATGAGCAAATTAATGTGTAATGTGTGATAGTCACCTGAAATGCCCTGAGAGCTTTGTCCGCCCTCAGTACCCCTCCACTGTAGTCAAACACCCCCACGTAATCTGGCGGCAGGGACAACATCGGGTACCTGTCCCTCAGGTTCCCAGGGGTCAGGATATCGTGCTTTATGCAATGCCGTGACAGCGAGGCTATCGTTCCTTTGATGAAGTGAAAGTCTGGTTTACCAACTGCAAGACAACCGCAGTTCCTATCGATGAAAAAGTAAGTAAACGTGGTTCAATGGTGCATGAGTCAACTTGGCATTTCTACGTGATATGTCTTTAAAAAAAGCTTCATCTTCAACCACTACCAAGCTTACGGAGTACTTCATTGCGATCTGTTCAAACCAAACACATTTTAAACAATAACATGGTTGGCAAAAATACTGAGCATTTTGACTGCTGTTAGAAAATCACATTTAAAATAAGTCTTATATAAATATACAGCTACGCTTTAAGCAATGCTAATGGGGTTTTTTGGTGAATTTATGATTCAAAGAAAAGATACAACAGGTTACTCAAGGTATGTCATTGTAAAAAGAAATACCCCACCCTCACCCCAAAAAAATAATAAAAAGAAAACCAAACACAAAACAACAAAAACAAATGAACAAAACAAATGTTCTAGTAGCCAATCTGAAAAGATCGGGTTGAGTGACAGGTCAAGGGAAAATCATAAAAAAAAGGCTTTCTGAATCACACGTTCCTTACAAGAAAATAGAGGTCCCTGACTCGCGCTCCAGGGAACGCCATAGTTTCCCGCCTTCTTTCATCATCACAGCGTAATGGTCATCCTTCCCGTACGCCACCCGGGTGATTCTACTCTGACCGTGAGAGCTCCCGCGGGAGTGAGGCAGAGGGAACTATTAGGGCAAATAAATAAAATGTATTTCCTAATTATTTCTAAATTGACACCTCCCATTTGTTACGGTTTTACCGCAGAAATTGGTTTCCATACTTACTATATCCGGGCATATATACTGACCTGCTCCAGAAGCAGGGTTTTCTGTCCGTTCTTGGCCAGGTTGTAGGCCGTGGCTGACCCCTCGATCCCCGCCCCCACCACCACCACGTCATACATAGTCTCCTTTGGTCAACCGTAAAAAAATCCTACATGTATGATCAGAGTTTTGAGAAGATTCAGCAAAACGTTGTGTCTCTGGTGAACTAAAAGTTTTAACGTCCATTTAAATTTAAAAGTCGTGAAACCTGCTCGGGTCATTTTATTCGGACATTATTGTACCTGTTTAGATATATGGTAAAAAAAATTGGTCAATTGAACTTTTGTTGATGCTTATTTAATCAACGTCTTTTCTGGTTTGTTTTTGTTTTTTTGCTGTTGTTGTTTTTTTTTGTTTTTTTTTTTTGTAATTTGATAAAAAAAAAAATATAAGAATTATGAACTTGTCCATTGAATTACTTTTTTTCACTTACAATACTTGTTATACATGTCTATAAAATTTAGAACTACCCTGTATCCGCATTTTACTTAAAGATGCCGTAATTTTTGTGTTCCTCCATAAAATCAGGTTTTGTTTCTCAGAGTTTATTATACCGATTAATTATTATTCTTAATTAGACTTGTTAAGAATATGCTACCCCCCCTACTTTTTATATCTATGAACTTTCTGTATTCATGTTTGTATAAAACGAGCTTTTCTGTATTGGGAAGGGGTATTACAGTAATATTCATAAAGTCTAAAAATGTCTTATTCTGCGTTACCAAATTTGCGAATACCAAGATTTGTATTTAAAGTAAAATTAATATCAAAAACCTAATTAAGATATTTCAAAAATAGTCTAAAATCTTCCACCTTCCAACTCCCCTCAATAAATTACCCCCGTTATTTTCGCTAGACGGCTAAATTAAACCCCACAAAGACATCAAAATGAATGAATTCAGCACGTTTCTCGGAATTCAATCGCTCCATCACATGATGAAAGATGTATTGAAGTCAATGCCTTTGTAAAATGATCGGCTGAAGAAGATTGAAAACCTTATAAAAGTCAAATAAAGTAAAAAGTCAATGTACATATATGCATATTATTTTGACATGTGCCTAGTTTACAAGCTTCATCAATCAAATTCATTAAATCAAGACAAAAGGGTGAGCTATAAATACACAGTTTAACCTTCTACCTATTATAGGTTATGTTTAACAATGGAGACTCTCTGATTGATGGTTCATCATCTGTCTTCATCGTCATCGCTGTTTATCATATTCTCTGTAATTCATTTGTTCAAAATAACTCTGCTCTGTGCTTTAATAGTAAAAATGTTTGCTCAACTGTTATAAAGTTAATTTATATTTTAAAGATAAAAATCGACATGCATTGATGATGTACTTCCTCTGCAGCTCTTCAGCTTCAGCTCTATATATTAACGCCTTGAAAATTCGAATCTACAAAATGTTAATGAGTTGCGCTAGTTACCATTCTGTAGTTATGATTTTTCTAAAGCAAAGACTAAGAGTATCCACACATTCCACGAAGGGAACACACCACAGTATATGAATTCCACAGTCACCTATTTTAATGGATGCATTTACTGGAAGCTGACTTAACTTCTTTCTGCTTGGTTAGCCAATTTAGTTCTAACTACTTAGTATATACATATAAAATGACGGGTCCACATTATTTCATTTGCAGCACAAATCCTTCCCGAAAAGAACACAAAGTGTTCATGACATTGATATTCTTTTATATTAGAGTTCCTAAAAACAAATTTGTGAAATATGACACGAAAAGGCTACACGATAAGATATACAATCTTATAAATCTAGGCACGACCCGCATTCTAATAATTTCGCGGTACAAAGTTGTTTAGTTGACCCGTGGAGACTATGTATGACGTGGTGGTGGTGGGGGCGGGGATCGAGGGGTCAGCCACGGCCTACAACCTGGCCAAGAACGGAGAGAAAACCCTGCTTCTGGAGCAGGTCAGTATACTAGTATACCCCTATGAACCCTGGACATAGTAAGTATGGAAACCAAGACCTATATACTCGTAAAGACATATATTCAAGAATTAACACATAGACTATGATAATTCTCGGTATAATTTGTTTTAGTTCTCCCTGCCTCACTCCCGCGGGAGCTCTCACGGACAGAGTAGAATCACCCGGGTAGAATACGGTGAGGATGACCATTACGCTGTGATGATGAAAGAAGGCGGGAAACTGTGGCGTTCCCTGGAGCGCGAGTCAGGGACCTCTCTCTTAGTGTGAGTAGTCAGGGGTAACGGGGCCTTTTATTTGATGGATTTAGGGCGATATTTATGGTTAAAAAGCCTTATATAACGTAAGACAACGTGAGACAATAATTGTATTTTACAAATAAAAAACAATCGATTCTCCTTAATTATGGGTTTGTTTTTCAAAGTACTGCTTTTAAAAATCTTTAAATATCATTCTAGAGAAATCATGCATTTAAAAATCGAAAGGATCGAGGCAATTACCTTCTAATACTTAATAATTCGAAACGATTTATATATATTTATTTTAGTCTTATATAAAGGGGCATTGACACCATTGTAGTTGAGAATATTTGAATGAATTTATAATAGTTAATTAATAGTAAAATGTATAAACAAAACGACTATTAGAATATAATAAATGATGTAGAGCCAAAGGCTATATTCTTCATGTATTTTTTATTTGTTTGTTCTTGTTGTTTGTGTTCGACCATACAACATTTCTTCAGTTTACTTAATGAAAGGATGCGTGGATAAGGCGGCACACTAGGCTAATGAGAAGATAGCACGCTTTTAGCAATGCTTAGTGAGATTTATAACTAATCAATATAACGAGCTCCTTTTCCTCGCAGGAACTGCGGCTGTCTGTCAGTCAGCAAGCAAGGTAACTCTTACATGAAGGCTACAATATCCTCCCTGTCACGGAACGGTATAAAGTACGATATCCTGACCCCTGGGGACCTGAGGGACAGGTACCCGATGTTGTCCCTGCCGCCAGATTACGTGGGGGTGTTTGACTACAGTGGAGGGGTGCTGAGGGCGGACAAAGCTCTCAGGGCATTTCAGGTGACCACATATACCATTGTTTCCTGCAGTTTAATTAGGACATATTGCAACATCAGGAATTAGTAATTTTAAAAAACAATTAAAACTATCGTCGGAATACCCATGTCAAGTCTAACCTACGCTTACGGACCGATGGCCAACTTGTTGAATTTTTTTCGTTCTCATGAATAATTCATGTTCTTTTTAAGTTGGTTTCTTAACATTTTCATGAAGGAATTATCACTAATCCAATCGACATGATCATATTGCATGATTGTCGGTTTCTTGTCTCTATTTACCAAAAACTAGAGTTTCCATTTCTCATGGGCTAAGAATAAATATTCACGAAAACGAGAAACGTTCAATCAGTCGGCTAAAGATCGGTCAGTGTGTACGAGACTTGCCATGGGTGTCCGACGATGACAGGAAACATACATTAAGTACAAGCTATCAAGTGATCGAGATGTACTAAAATCAAAATCCAAAATTTTCGATTGCCTTAACTGATACAACAGGCACGTAGCATCAGGGGGGAGCCTTTTCCCCCCCCCCCCCCCACTTTTTTTCGCAGCAACAAATTTTTTAAAATTTACATGTATATAAAAAATGGAATTATCATGGAGTTGCCCCCCCCCCCAATTTTTTGGGAGTATGTAAAAAATTGATATGAAAATAAGGAAATGAGTAGTGAAATTGTTGAAGTTATATGTCCCCCCCCCCCCCCCCCCCCCCACGGATTAGGATTTTGAAGATTTTGTGAAATTGCTTGTCAAGATTTTTTGGATGAGGCTGGCCCACCCACTTTCAAAAACAAAGCTACGTACAAGACAACTGTTATGCAACACATTAAAATCGTCCGGGGTAGCTTTCAGCTGTATGTAGCAAGAATCAATGTGTCTGATTGCAGACTCTGTTCGTCAAGCACGGAGGCGAGTTGAGAGACGGTGAAGAGGTGACAGGTATCCTACCGGGTTCTGACGTCACCATTGTGACGTCACAGGGAGAATACAGGGCCAGGAAGGTCGTACTCACGCTGGGACCATGGGCCCCCAAATTTTTGCCCAAGCTCGGCATTAATTTACCTTTAGAGGTGATTTTTGTCACAATAAATAAGGAACTGCGAACGGTAGCATATTCTAGCCGCCAAACTTAAAGTCACTTTTTTTTATAATCGTCTAATTAGATTATATTTAAAATATTTTTTTAGATAATGTAAATATTTATGTATATTTTCATTAAATATAAATGATTTGGTCAAACAAAGAGAGGTAACTTTGCTTTCTGGGTTAAAATAGCTCATTTCGTAATAGAAACTAACGGAAAACGGATTTAATACCCCCCCCCCCCCATGAAACAAAAATTACTTTTTTTGGGGGGGGGGGATATATATTGTTATTTAGCATATTCATACCGAAAAGTTTCTTGTTTCACGGGGGCGGGCATATGTCTACAGACAAAAATAAATTCCAAAAAATAAACCATTTTGCTTTGTAACGTTTCAAAAAATAATTAACGAATATGAATTAAAATGAAAAAAAACCCCACTTTTAATATCTAACGTAGATATGTGATTATTAAGTTTTTATGCACATGTTGGCCGCTAAATAATGTTTTCCTCACTCAAAGAGACCAATTTTAATGAAGAAATATTTAGACCTCCAGTCAGGAAAATTTTCGTTTAAAAAATAATTATTTTAATAGAAATTAATTAGGAATTAATTATTCTTTGTAGTAAATACTAAGCTTTGTTTTTTTAATATCTGATAGAAATTCCGAATTATATGGGTGTAAACTGTAGGCAGGAAACGGGCGTTCGCAGTTCTTTTAATACTTCGTCGTAAATGCTAAGACGAATACATCGAGAATTAATTCAATTTTAAAAACAATGTCTCTAAACCTGTCACAAATATATATATATATATATATATATTGTCTTGGAAGAAATTTTGTCATGTAACCCTTTCCTTACGAGTCCTAAATTAATTTATCGGATTCAATACTTGTAGCGTATTTTGTTTTTCCAGACAGTGTTGATCCTGGTATTATATTGGAAGGAGAAAAAAGATGGCGAGTTCTCTGCAGGTCGATTTCCGGCGTTCAGAAATATCAGAGAAAATGGTGGAGTGTATGCTCTACCTAGCTTGGAATACCCGGGACATGCAAAAGTGAGAGATATTTATGAAGTTCTTCATTATTAAACTCTCCATACAGACGATATATCGCATTACTGGCTTATTTCTTTGCACCTGTCTCGTTAATTAAAACTGCAATATTCAAACAATACAAAACCCGTTTTCAAACAAGACCCGTTTTCTTTGGATCTCTTAAAGCAATTGTTTTTATTCTTTAAAAACCTTTCATTAATGCTGTCTTATATACCAACAAACACTACTTTTTAACTTTTAGGCTTCTGTCTGTGAGTTTGCACGGTATCTTACCTTAAAATTATTTCCTTATCTACTGACGTTTGTCAGTTTACCTTTTTCCTTTTCAAAAGGTTACCTCCACACTCGTTCTTTTTTCTACCGGTATATTTTATTTAGAATTAACATGGTTTTAGTAGACTACTATCTGAAATTGTAAATAGCTGTTATATAGCAATTAAATTATATAAATTATACACTATATCACTAAATAATAATAGGAAAATCTGCTTTCACATTATGACATGTGTCTGCTATCACATCAATGATGTCTGCTATCACATCATTATATTAAAGGCTGCATAACAATGATCAAGGATATATATGTTTATAGTACAGCAGCGAGGATATATACATGTATCTGCTATCACATTATACCTATAGAAGATAACTGGTATCAAATCCTTACAACATAAGATATCTGCTATCACACCATGACAACAAGGATATCTTTTTTTTACATTATGATCTTTAAAATATAAGCTATCAAACTGGCTGATAGATGATTATCTCTTAGACTGGTTGGCTCAATATCTTGGTTTATTCTAACTATTTGTGAGGTTTACAGCTGGTCAAATGTACTACCTTATACTTAAAAACCTACAGTCCGCATGTATTTTGTCAATTTTTCTGTGGGGGGGGGGGGGGTACTTTTGATAACATTATGTATCGTAACAGTTACTGCATTCTAATGCAGTGTATTCTGTAATTCTTCATTGGCATATTTACATTGTATATTCTGTAATTCTTTTATGGCATATTTTACACTGTGTATTCTGTAATTCTTTTATGGCATATAAATTACACTGTGTAATTCTTCGATGGCATATTTTACACTGTGTTTTCTGTAATTCTTTTATGGCATATAAATTACACTGTGTAATTTTTCAAAGGCATATTTTACACTGTGTATTCTGTAGTTCTTTTCTTTCAGGCACGTAGCATCGTTTTTGAAAGTGGGGGAGGGGGGGGGGGGGGGCGCAGACTCATCCAAAAAATCTTGACAAGCAAAAAAAAAAGGAAAATTTAAAGTTTCCCAAAATCTTCAAAATCCTAATCCGGGGCGGGGGGGGGGGGGGGGGGGGCGTAGTATATAATTTCACCCCTCATTTCCTTATTTTCATATCAATTTTTTACATCCTCCCAAAAAAGTGGGGGGGGGGGGGGCAACTCCATGATAATTCAATTTTTTATATGTAAATTTGTTGCTGCGAGAAAAAGTGGGGGGGGGGGCAGCCCCCCCCCCCCCCGATGCTACATGCCTGTCTTTTACGGCTTATCTTCACTGTGTGTACGTTCTTTATTTCTTTTATGGCATATTTTACGGTGGAGGACATTCATTCTATTTCACCGCTGAGTATATCTGCTATCTCATTTTGATACTCTGGATATTATGTTTCCACATCATCACACACGGTAGAATCAAACCAAACTGTAATGATAAACTTGTCTGTTGGAATAAACCATGCTCTGTATAGTTTTTGATACCTCATCATAATAAATTCATGCTTTTTTCATGTAATTCCATGTGACATCGTGTTTGTATTAATTGCCCGTAGGTGTGTTACCATGACGGCCCTGAGACTGACCCCGACAGTCGAGATATGGCGGACACGGGGCGGATCCTGAGTACGATGAAGAGTTACGTCAGGGAGCACCTGCCCAGTCTACAGGACACGCCCTCTATCGTCGAACCCTGCATGTACACGGTAATTAACGGGAAAGGATGCTGTATCATAGACTTGACAGTTCATCATATTTATACAATTTCTTAATTTTAATTTTTTAGAAACTGTTTTTTAGTTTCACGATTATAAAGTTGAAATTAGTCTTTCCCATTTCTAATTATTTAAACTTTCCATATGAATGTATCATTAGTTTTGCAGCTTTTCTTTTCAGAATACTCCTGACAAACAATTTATCCTAGACCGCCATCCTATCCACAGGAATATCATAATAGGAGCAGGATTTTCCGGTAACACAGATGATATTACTTTACTTTGGATCACTGAATAATACATACACATAAATCTTTAGTTAAAAGGTTAACTCCTATCTTTTAATCTATAATTAATCATAAAAGAATGAAACAGCTTTTTCTCTTGGCAGGGCATGGGTTTAAGTTATCCCCGGTGGTGGGCAAGATTCTGAGTGAGCTGGCCATGGATAAGACCCCCTCCTATGACCTCACCCCCTGCCGTATAGACAGGTTCTCCAGCACTAAAGCCCGGATGTAATGCACCTAAAATTTATCATATGCAGATACATCACAACTTAAAATAAGTTTTGTTGTTGTTTGTTTGAATTATCTCTCATCACAAAACCTGGTAACTTTTCAACACATTCTGATATATAAGAGAAAGATTTAACTGTGTTTGATAAAATCATTTTATTTCATGGACAGTTGAGAAGACAATGAATGCAATCATAGTGCAAGTAAATAATGTCAGGTTTTATTGTTTATCAATTACGAATAAACAGAGTGCACCATTCTACAAAGCATTATTACATCATTCAACTGTTTTCTTGATACACTGTACCTCAAAATACCCGATCTACAACCAGTCTTCTTTGTGACATAGCCCAAAAAATTGCACAAATTGAAAGGGAAGATTACTAAAGTAAGTACTCTCTTCCGAAGAATTATCAAATTTATTTATCTACATACATCCAGGAATACTTCAGAGCCCATCAATTTAAAGTCCACAGGTTTTCAAAGCACTCCATAAACATGATTGTTACTGGGGTAATGTGAAAGCCAATCACAATCAAAGAAATAAATAAAGGCTCCATGAGGGGAACTGTCACTTATTCAAACTTGTCCTCCGCGTCTAGACAGCGGGTGGCCTTGAACTTGGAGAACTTGGTGATGATGTCCGCTATACTGTGTTCGCCGTGGACCTTGGTGCAGCGTGTACGGACATTGGCCGTCTTGTTTTCCAATTCCTTTTCACCCACAACTTAAACAACAAAGAAAATATTTAAATAATAAATTATTATGAGCAAATTCACAAAACAGATAAAAACTTGGTAACAAATACTTCCTTAATAATATCAAATATTTCAGTTAAATGCATATTCAAATTTCCAATGCCTTACTGAAGTATGCAAGAAAACTACAACTTGTTTGTTGACCGTTTACCTAGAATGAAGTTGAACTGGGCGATCTGCGCATTGCGGACTTTCTTGTTCAGCGTGTTGCCGTCGTCAACGTCAGCTTCACACATAAACCCTGCGTCATGTAACTGCTGCCGGACCTGTCCAAAAAAAATCACATTATTTCATCTTTCTATAAAAATTTCATCTTCAGAAAAAGTTTTATATAAATGTTCAAATAACAAGACTTAAAGTTTTCATGAAATGTAAGATATAACTCATCCATGCAATCATGTTTCAATAGTAAAATAAGAAAACATTTGACACCCATTCTATGAATTACGGATTCAATGGTTTACCTGGTTAGCATATTCATTGAATGGAGGAGCCACGGGGACAACAATACACTGTCTGGGGGACAGCCAGAACGGCCTGAAAGGAGGTCAATACAATTCAGTTACACAGTCTATACAATACATACTGTAGAGGCATTCATTGAGGATTTAATTTCGTTATTTTCATTAGCAGTATAAACCAACAAAATCCATGATGAGTTTTTAACCCAAGTATTAAAGAATACTGAGTTGATACGCGATACATTTTAAAGATTACAATATGACAAAATGAAATGCCAATGAAATTTTATTTGGTTCAAAAATCATGCCATTTTGACCAATCGAATATATGTGCTTCTACAGTATACTGAAATGAACTACATATAACATACAAACTGCCAGTAATTCTGCAGTTGTTTCATAGATTCATGAGTTGTCTAACCATTTGCCGCCGTAGTTTTCACACAGGATGGCAATCATCCTCTCCACAGATCCCAGGATGGCTCGGTGGATCATCACCGGTCTCTTCTTCTCTCCATCCTCCCCTCCGCTAAACAAAGTCAGGTAAAATATACAGTAAAAACATCAATTTAAAGCACAACTGGTAAAAGACACCAAAAGGTCCTTAAGCGACATTATTAACCAATCATCTAAAATTTATTTTATAATAAATAACCTTTTTTTTTTTTACAAGTTTTACACATTTTCTCTAAAAATAGAGTATTTATTTAAAACTGGAGAACATGATCAATTCAAAAGCTGGATGAGAGTTTGTGACAGGTATATGTGGATGTCATCTCTAAAAGTTAAGGTCAAATTCAACCCAGATTGACCCTGAATGTCACACCCCCGTGTTTTCCTTACCTGACATAGTTGAGGTCAAATCTGATTGGCAGCTGGAAGTCAAGCTGTATGGTGGCACACTGGTGGGGCCTCCTCAAGGCGTCCATGATGATGATGTCAATCTGTGAGAGTAAACTCAGGTCAAAACAATCCAGCCATTTCCATTCATATAAAACTCAATAAATGCAATTTTACCATGTTACTTTCTGTCAGTACAAAATCTTGCTTACCTTTGGTCCATAAAAGGCACCATCTCCTGGATTTATCTCCCACTTATACCCAAAAGCATCAAGACTTTCAGACAATTGCTGGAAAAGAAACAACACACATAATGTCATATATTTTCTATGAAACATTCCATGTATGTTTACAGTAGCATAATTACAAGGAAACATTATGAATTTCAAATGTATAGGCAGAGATTGAAAGATATTAATACATGTACTAGAATATAATATTTTTTTTTTATTATAAATTTATCAGGCAAAAGTTCTTAACCAGTGCGTTCCAACATACATGTAAACTTAATTCTCCAATATAAATGTCTGTTTCTAAGAGACACATACATGTATATGCCTCTTTTACCTTTTCTGCGGTGTTCCAGATCTCAATCTCGCCCATGTACTTCTCTGGTCGCGTGGACAGGTATAGTTTAAAAGTGAAGCCAAACACATCATAGACAGCTTTCAGGAAGTCTAAACAACCGGCTATTTCCTCTTTGATCTTAAGAAGCCAAACAGATTTTAGCATACTTGTAATTTCAAAAAGTGCTGATGTAATATGTGATTCAATAACAACTGTATTTTTTTTTTACATCATCAACACAAATATGAGTTCACAAAATGATTTCATTTTAAAATGAAATAAATAGTGTGAAAGGACTTTTTGTGAGCAACCAAGAATCTTGCAATTAAATTGACACGTTTACCTGCTCTGGTTGGCAGAAGATGTGGGCATCATCTTGTTGGAACCTCCGGACTCGAGTGAGCCCACTGAGAGCTCCAGACAACTCATTTCTGTGTAACACTCCAAAGTCGGCCATTCTGAGGGGCAATTCACGCCACGACCGCTGGCGGTGGTCAAACATCAAACTGAATAAAAGTTTTGATAGTTTTCCAGTTAAATCTAAAACAAGAACAGTGGTGTTAGAGTAGAGAATCTACATTTCATCAAATGATACTCACCAGTGCCCAGGGCAATTCATTGGCTTCAGGGCAAACTTCTCTTTCTCAACATCAAACTGGAACAAGTTTTCCTGAAGCAAAAAAAAATATTTTACTACAAATTTTATTTTTCTGAAGTAATGTCATAAGACAATGAAAACTTGAAATAAGAATTATTTCTTTATCTATTTATTGGCTGATGACATGGTGACCCTAATTCTATAGGCAGTCCTGCTGTTATGGGCCTATGTTTATGATAGCGCATTGAGTGAAGTTAAGTTGATGTATGAGAGTGATTACCGCATAGTGCTGCCAGTGGCCAGACCTCTCCCACAACTTAGCATTGTAGATGTTGGGGGACACCACCTCCTGGAAGCCTCGTTTTCTGTACTCACTCTGTAAAATTTATATCATCATTAAAAATAGGTAATATTCACAAAATAAGAACAAAACACACAAACTTTATTAAAAAAACTCAGAATGCCAGGCACATGATTGGTTTTTACACAAGTATTTCCTAAATTTTTTTTTAGAGTACCTTACAAATGAAAATATACACCTGAAGCTTACCTTGATAAGGTCAATTAAAGTATTATAAATATAGGCTCCTTTTGGTAAGAAAAAACAACTGCCTGGACTAAGCTCATGGAAAAAGAACAGCTCTTGTTCCTGAAACATACAAGTGTCACACATTTATTATTTCAGAAATATTTGGAGTTTTTCCTTCAAATTATCAAACAGCTTTACAAGATGAGACAGCTTGACACCTAACCTTGCCAATTTTTCTGTGGTCTCTTTTGGCAGCCTCTTCCTGGAAGTGTTTCCACTCTTTGAGCTGTTTGGGGTCAGGGAATGAGATTCCATAGATTCTCTGGAGAGACTCCGCATCAGCCTTGCCCTCCCAGTAAGTGGCTGAACTCTGTAAAAACAATGCCAGGGACGCTGTCAACCATCAATATACATCTAATCACCATATAAGTGTAAAGACATTTAACAAAACATACTATCCAAAGTAAATTAATGAAGCCTATTTTCCCATGACTCATATCATCTATAGTGAAAGTGTTCAGCATTGTTCCTTATAATGTAGAGTTAAAAATACTAAAATGTTCTTTGACCTTCAGAAAACATAATATTATCATGATAAGTGTTAAAGATTCCATAATCTTCTAGGATGCAACACTTTAATTTACACAAGTAGTGTGAATTTCTACAGTACTTCTACATATGCAGTAAGTTTACAGCTTTAGCCATTGACTTCTACACTGTATCAACCTACCTTGGTTACAGAAAACGACTTGATTTTACCCGTGTGTCTAACATGTGGTCCCCTGCATAAATCTATCAATGGTCCACATCTGGAAAATTGAAATATAGGTTCTCCATTTACTAAACCAATTTTAAACATGAATCATTTTCACAAAAGAATTTTACTGAAAGAGCATTTTAATATTTATTCATTGTTCCAGCAGGTTAAATAGTCAACAGCATATGAACAAAATATTATCCCTTGCTCAGAATTATTTTCAAAATATTTTTATTTAGTTTTATTATTTTAAAGAAGAAAAAAACCCAGAATTGATTCCCCAAGAAACCACTTGCCAAGAAATCATGATTCATCAAAATTTCATCACGATAAAAATTCCTAATTTTATAGAACAAATCAATATAATCTTAAGCATAAATACATTAACGGTGGGACAATACTTACTTTTATACCGTAGTGGTGACTTACATACAGTAACGGTGGGACAATAGTTACTTATATACCTTAGTGGTGACTTACATATAATAACAGAGGGACAATACTTACTTATATACTGTAGTGGTAGGAGTGGTCACCTTCTCATTCAGAATCCTTTGTTTGAATTTGTTATACTAAATGAAGAAAAACAATAGTCAAGTTACATGAGCATTCACTCTTAAGAAAATAAAATCTTTAGGAACTCCAAAAACATTGACTACTCCTGTCATGTGAGAGCAAATATAAATTGCTCCATACCTCAAACATTTTGAGTAAATCTTCCTTCTTCATTTCTAATCTTTCAAATGGCTGTTTTTCCTTGACGATTCCTTTCACTTTGTCTTCTATACTACCAAAGTCATTGCTGGACACTGCTGCACTGTATAGCAGAAATAAGAACTGGTATTTCAGCATTAAATTATTGTATGTCTGTCATTATTGTTTGCTTTTAAGAGGGAGTTGTATCTTTTAATAGGGGGAAAATCTGACAACAAAAATAATGGCACTGAATGTAAAAATATAATATCAAGCATTGTGGTAAATATTTCTTGTAAACTTATGAAATACCTCTCACACCACATGTCATAGTAAAAGCCCTCCTCTATCGGCGGCCCATAACATAGATGTCCCCCATACAACTTCTCCATCGCTTCTCCTAGGATGTGAGCACTTGAGTGCCAAAAAACATACTGGCCTGAAGAAGAGAAATTCAACCTAAGTTCTAAACTCAGTTCAATACTGATTCACAGGTATTTTCATTAAATATTGTAATTTTCAAAATTGAAAAGTACTTTGTAAAACTGTTTCCAAAAGTCATTTTAATAAACTTCTTCATGTTCTTTGTAACAAACCATTTTAAGAAGAGAACATTTATAGGCATCATGCCTGCTGTTGAATTCAATTCAATGTATTTATATATACTGATTAAATTGATACCATCTTTATCATCAAACTTCAGAAGCTGTAGAGAGGAGTCCTTCTCGAATGGCCTATCCAGATCCCATAACTCTCCATCTACTTTAGCCACCACAGTGTTGTCAGCCAAGCCTTGGCTACAAACAGTGAAACCAAAATGTTAGAATAAAACTATGACTAATTCAAGCTTGTTGTAAAGGAATTTCAACTTCTTTATTATTATTGAATACTGACAGAAAAACAAGTTTTTGAAATTTTGAGTTGAATATGACAAATGCAATTAAACTAATAAAGGACTTGCCTTTTTTTATTTCTTTTTTTACATACAAAGTATATCAAGGTATCTGAAGACATTGATAGAATTTGTAACAGTACAAATGAAATAGTTTTATCGAATATTAACATATTGTATGTATTTATCTATACCAAAAACATGCTGTTTCACACATAGTGAAGGATGTTAAATTCATGTTCAGTTAGAGAGCCAGCATCTTTTTATGCAATTCAGCCACACTACTTTGATTTTAATGATTGACACACCTGATTCCTTTAGCAACATCGTAGGGCGTAGTTTTCCAGGCCTGACCCTCCACCTGTTTACCGTCTGGTAAGGTCACCTTTATTGGATCCTGGGGCTGGGCAGCCAACCATTTATCATAGTCTGCTTTTAGCTCCTGCCAGAGTTTTTCTCTGTATGCAATGAACTCTGGGGGTGGAACCAGCTGTTTGAAGTGTGCAACATATAAATCATAATAATTCAGTCAGAAGCCTGGGTCCATACCTAACTTTCTCAAAAACATGGCTGCATGATCACAAAATATTCTTTTACGGAGTCTGACTGTACTCTGCCCCAAGATATCCTTGATTCATATTTTGCTTATCACTCAATATTTGTAAATACACCATGGTTCTTTTTCGAAATGCCCCTCTAGCTTAACAGGTTTTAATACACCGTTAAAAAATGTGATGTCTACAGGAATTTAGTATTGCAACAGACCAAGATAATGAAATTGAAAAATTGTGTGAGGTATTCCGAGTGACTTCCGAATGGAGAAAAGATGTCAACATTCCCCCATTATAAATCTCCGTAAGAACGAGTGAGAAATGATAATGTGTGAATGAAATTATCTTGGATATTTTTCCTCTGATCAATTTCGATTGCATTTCTCTTAAAGGTATGTGTAGCTTTATTAAAAATCATCCAAATGTGCTGCATAAATATCTTGGGACCGACTACAGACCGATTAACACAGCCAATATATTATATGAACTGCAAGATTTCTACCATATCCATAGAAGAAGACTGAACCTTTTTATTTGGCCATAAACTGATTAATGGTATTAATAATATGGTTGCAATAATTATGCAGTAATTAAACTGCTACTGTACGACAACGTAAATTAAATATGGACTCACATCCTTTAACTTTGCTTTGGTCTCTTTCTCCGTTTTCTTGGAACTCTATATGAAAAACAAAAATATTCATGATGCTGTCTTTTATATACTAATATAGTATTAAATACAACCAATTATCTTTTGACGTGATGCAACATGATGTCAACAGTATTAATGATGATGAAATCCGGGTCGATAAAATAACACACCCTAGTGGAACTAACTATGAACCGTGGTCCAAGTTTCCTTGAAATACGCAAGAGAACTGACTTTGAAAGCATTATTGGGGATTTTGAAGACGAAAAAATGTCATGCCTTTTTAGAATTAGACACACTCATCTTTCCAAGTTGTTCTTCTACTTTCTGTTCGGCCATGCTGCCACGACAATCTTGGTGCGCATGTGCAGTCGTTTGTCGATCAATAACTAACTCGTGCCTTGATCTATTCGTTACAACCAAATGTATATCAAAACAGACTCCTTATTGCCGAATATGATTGACATGAGGAACAATTTAAAATTTAGTTTAGAAAAAAGTATAATGATCATTTATTTCCGAATCAGCAACAGTTTGTTGACACTAATGTAAACGGCAATTACTAAAATATAGACAAAATCGTAGCTGTAGGCTACCATAAGTTAAAATTATCATAAAATAATAAATATATAGAAGGGTAGAGAATATATATCTGAGGACAAAACCCCTTAATTTCCCGTTATCTGCAAGAGATCTCTTATTCTGAAAAATGCCTTTTAAAAGATCAATTGATACAGAATTTCCATCATCATAGAAAATGAAGTAAATTCCAACATCATATAGGCCTAAGGGGATGATGTGCTATAGGGGATGATGTGCATGTAAAGTAAGCGGACGTAGGTATTTTAAATTCTTTATTATTTCTACATCGTGGGCCTTCTTGTATGGAACGCCAAATTAACATATATTCAAATATTTGTACCTATCTTCAAATAATTGTACCTATCTTTAATTCAATTGTACCTATCTTCAATTCAATTGTACCTATCTTCAATTCAATTGTACCTATCTTCAAATTGAATTAGAGATAGGTACAATTCAATTATACCTATCTCTTATTCATTTGAAGATAGGTACAATTCATTTGAAGATAGGTACAAATGCAATGAATTGAAGATAGGTACAATTGAATTAAAGATAGGTACAATTGAATTAAACCTATCTTCAATTACTAAAATATTGGCAATAATGAATACTCCCTGTATAGTACGTCATTTCCGTTACGTCACAAATATGATTTTGTCAACTTTTCGAAAGATTGAGCCGATAAATAAAAAAAAATTATAATAATTGTTACCGCTTTAATAAATAGAGTGATTATCAACTGAATTATACATTCTTTGATAAAATTATGGAAAAAAATAAAGCCAGTTTTTTTTATTTAGGTATATAACGTTAGTCACCCTAACTACGTCACTACCCTAACTCCGTCACTTTTGGGGTATTCGGGTATACATGTTTTTGGCTTACTTATTGATATACATGTATATTTTAATAAGTAAATGATGCCTTTTGCAAATATATTGCACACACACACACATACACACACACTCGTTTCCCTCCATGTTGAAATGTCTTCAAGGGAGCGTTCATTATTTTCAACAATACACAAAACGAATTGAACCTAGGTATAATTGAATTGTACCTATCTTCAAATCCTTTGTAGATATGTCTGAATTGAACCTATCTTCAAATCAATTGTACCTATCTTTAAATGAATTTTACCTATCTTCAAAAGAATTAGAGATAGGTATAATTCAATTGAACCTATCTTTAATTGAATTGAAGATAGGTATAATTCATTTGTACCTAGGTATAATTCATTTGTACCTAGGTATAATTCATTTGTACCTAGGTATAATTCATTTGTACCTAGGTATAATTCATTTGTACCTAGGTATAATTATTTAGAGATAGGTATAATTATTTACACCTATCTTTAATTCAATTGTACCTATCTTTAATTCAATTGTACCTATCTTCAAATGATTTGAAGATAGGTACAATTAATTGAAGATAGGTACAATTATTTGAAGATAGGTACAAATATTTGAATATATGTTAATTTGGCGTTCCATATTCTTGGCATACAAAGATAACTATATTAATGACAAACCAAGCACACATGAATATAAGTGAGACAATTCGGATATTCCAAATAATTTTTTCAGTTTAACCTATGATAATAAACGTAGTCTTTTCGCACAACGCAGTGTTAGTTAATAACTTATAGCTTTTCCTGGAAGCGTTTGAGAACAAGTGACTTATAGAACGATCATATCCAATTTCTAATTCGGGGCTATATGCCTACAGACTACAATTAAATGGTATCCAAAGGTACATGTACATGCTAATATCAGAACCTTCGTTCCGCACAGTCAGTGACCAACAGAACAAATATGAAACCTCTAGCAGAGGGGGGTGGCGGGGTGGGGTGGTTTATTACCTTTAAGAGGATGTCCAGTGTGGTATTTTAGCGTGGATAATTTTGGTCAATCATGATAATTGCCTTCAAACTAGAAAAATGTGTTAAAAATACTGGCACAATCAATCCTTTTATTCAGAGCCAACGAAACTTTAACCTTTTGTGGAATATTTCGAGAAATTTTTCAAAGCCGCTGAACAGAAATCCTAGGAAGTATCCTGAATTATAGGATTTGGATTTTTATTCTACGAAACATTTCTGCATACTGATAATGTGAACAGAATATAAGCATCCCTTCGGAATGTTATTCCAACAGATCCTCTATAAGCTGAAGAGAAATACTTCCAATTGTCTCTGTACCCCTTCCTAATGTTGTTTTTTGTTTTTTGTTTGTTTTTTTTTTAAAGATGGGAAAATACAGCTATATTCTTGAAATAATTTTTTGGTGTTCATACAAAATTTGAAGGTGGCGACATTGCTGAAAAAATACATGTACGTAACCCGCCGCGCGTTACGGGGTTATGTATTTTTTTTTTCTGTAATAATTGCTACCTCCATAGCCCGCATGAATCAACAAAAACATTTTTTTATTTATATTTACATCTTTCTTTTGACAAATAAATAATTTGATCTTAAAAAGAAAGAAAGAAAAAATAACCAAATTATTGTTAATGTACATCAGTTCGTTAGCTAAAAGAAACAGCCAAATCGTCTCCTATGGGAATTTGAGTCTGACATCATAATGATTATTTCATGCAGTAAGTGATTTTTTTAGGTCTCTTTAGGTTTCTTCCAATCGATAAACAGGGCGTGTAGATTTCAATTCCTGTCTGGCTGTGTCAATTAATTATAAGTTTCCGTAAGAAATAGAGGGAATCATACTCGGTAGGATAAAATATGTATTATAATTACTAGTAAGGCCCGTCAATTTTATTGTTCAGAATAGATGATGCTGTGTAATGATAAATGTATCTGCTTAACTACCGATATTAAAAATGTTGCCTTTTATTTTATTTCAGCTAGAGATAAACTTGTTTACACAATGGAATTTTTAAAAAAATCTATTTGATATGTAATGTACCAACTGTCTCATCAACACCTGGGGCTGCCTATCGTTTATATTTTCACGTACATCAATTTTATTGCAACAATATCGTGTAAACCTTGCAGGTTTTAGAATTTGTAATTTATGGACGTGAAGAAATGATCGTTCTGTAACCAAAATTGAAAGTGCTATGTTGCTCAAATATTTTGGTTAAAGATCACGAAAATTAACCATCTTGTTCGCGATATGAGAGCAAGTTTATTCAAAAGCATCCAAATACGACTTCTTGAAATCCGAATACAAAATAAAAATGGATACAAACTATATAAGTACATCAGATTTTGCATCTTCAGAATTTTACTCATTACACTTTTAAGTAATTTTGAATAAGTTTTTATAGTCCAAATTCTATTTAAATCAACTGAATAATATCTATATGTTGATGTATATTTGAGATGTGCAAACATTGACTAACATACCAGCAGTCATCCCTTGAATATTATTGTTTCTTAAGTTATAAGTAAAATTTCCTATTCTGTTGCTTCAAAATATGTTTATTTGGTTACAATTAGGACATCGCCAATACAGACAAGCGGTGGTTTTCACGCCTCCTTTAATTATACAATAACATGAAATCCTTATTGTGTCACTGCGTCTATTTCTTCTTTATGTCATCGCCCGTCAACGTGTTCTTTCTTTCACCCTCGTCCAAAGATCTTCCGTAAAGATGCCATCCATGATGATGATGATGATGATGATGACGATGATGATGGTGATGGTGATGATGATGACAATGGTGTCCTTTAAATGAAAACAAAATCACTTGTGTTAATGGTCCGACTATAGTTTCACATACATTACAAATCCATCAGTATACATTGTACTTAATACTATATAGTATAATATGAAAACAAACAAGCTGATCGATTTATAACACTTAATTGGAGGGACTGGGTGAAAAGATAAACTTCTATACCTCTGCTATCGGATCTCAAATTAAATATCAGACAAAACATAAATAATTTAAAGTACTACTAATCATCGGCTCACACTTTGCCAAATGATGTAAATCTACAAACCTTGAATGAAATAAGTAGCATCAGATCGCGTGAATTGATCGCACGAGATCAGCGTGCACTTATCAGCTATGCAAAACACATTGCTTCTTTGATATACATTAGCTTTTGATAGTCCTTCTACTATAAATGTGCAGACAGTTCTCTGACCTTAGTTCCTTTAATGCAATTAATTGGCAAGTCTCATACATATACCAAACAACAATCCCTCTGTATCTGAAAATAGCATAATAAGAAATGTGAAATAATTCAACCGAGAATGTAGGAATTTATCAAAAATGTAATCTTATGTGCTCTTATGTCAGTTTCTTGAATCCACATCAAAACACATTATTTCATAATTACGTGGTTAAAGATATATGTAAATTTTCATGATTTATAATTTACAAGGAAATGTAATAAGTACTATTCTCTTTTTCTGTTAAAAGCTTTGAAATTATTATTTACCTTGAACGGCGACAAGAAATGCCATTGTGAGAAGCAGGACCTTCCGCATGTTGTTGTACTTGTAAGTAATGTCTGCATATAAAGTAGACAGCACAGTCGAGTAGATTAGTCGTATTTATACCGAAAGCTTCGAACAGTGTACACAATGTAACAGTACCATCTGAACAAACAGATCTGACACGTGATATAATATAAAGCCGGAAACATTATTTCACATTTCTAGTTCATTTTGTAATGCATAATTCATATTTTTTTGTTTTTCTTTTTTTGCACGTATGTTTGTTTATTTGTCTGTTTTATTTTGTTACTTTTTTTTGCATTTTTGTTTGTGTGTGTGTGTAATTTTTTTTCTTTTTTAAATAACTTGTCTACAATGAATCTGAATGTTTAAGTTCAAGACAAAATATCAAATAAAATTTCATTTTATTTGGTTTAGACACAAAAGTAAAGCATAAAAAAATATGACAAAATAAACAAAATAAACAGAAATATTAGTACCATTCCTAATTGAAAAATTCGAAAAGTGAATCCGTGACCATGCTTTCAGGGTATTTTTTTGTAACAGTCATGAATATTTAAAAACAAGCAGTCATGTTCACGAAGCTATCTTAGGGCTATGGTGTGTCATAGGTATATCTTAGGATACGTCTTAGTCTCTCGAAGCTCCCGAAGCTCTCCTAAATATTCAGGAACTGCCATTACTTTGTCCTAACTTTAAGACTTCACTGACCTTGTTCTAAGACCATCCTAAGGCTGTAAAATCACGTTTTTGGGGAAAATTGGGACTGTTGTGCAGCTTTTCCTTAAAACCGGTAGAATAAAGCAACATTTTCCACAGTTCCAGCATTTCTAACAAATCTCAAATTCTCAATCCGGGACGACCTGGGGGGGGGGGGGTGTATGCATGTATGTTCATTTTAACAAAATTATGTGGAGAGATACCCCAAACGATCAACCCCTTCCCCGTTGCTACATGCCTGCATAGAAGCTGACTAATTAAGCAAATTGGTTGGGTTTTTTGGTGCAAATACTGTCCATGTTTAGCGAATGAAAATTATTTACTAATATCTACATTGACACCAAGTGAGGTACATTCTTTATTTTGATTACTTTTGTAAATTATTCAAATGTCCTTGGCTAGAAAGAAAATTTACAACGGTTTATAGAAGTCATGCGTGGTCATTCTTAATTTTTATCACTTCATTCTGCAAAAAATAATCTTTAAAAATTCGTAATATTGACTAAACTGTATTTATGTATTTTTAAAATATAATACAACTTACAATGAATTTCTTATTCAATATGTTCGACATGTAATCTATATTTTGCAGATTAAAGGGGAATTGGTTGTTTTTGTACGTGTGTGTTTTCTACATGTAACATTAAATTTTATGAAAAGATCGTGTTTATGTATTACATATACTTGAATGACAAGCTTATCAAACGTTAATTTACACTCAAAGAATGCACACGTGTTGTTTAAATAATTATTTGCTTTAAGCCAATTCTGTCCTTATACACATTTTCTTTGAAAAAAAAGATGTCATTTGGATTTTGGGGGAGGTGATATTTTTTCTTGTTTTGTTTTGGTTTTGTTTTTTTTAACTAGATTGTTGTTGGACACTGATATATATTTAAGTATTTGTAAATTTTTAAAAATGTATACATTAGAATTACTGGTTTTAGGCCAATTGTGTTAACTACCGACGTGTGCAATTTTCTCTGGCAAAATGTTTCATGATTTATCTCTACAAATGCCTCCTAAACGATTTGTATGAATAAATGTGAAAAATAAGAATGGTTGTAGAAAGTTAGGATATGTTAACTTAAAATATTCCTTAGTTACCGTCGAGCTAAATCCTAAGACATGTCCTACGTTGATTTTAGGATGTTCCTAACTATTTTCCTCATTAAAAAGTCATATCTTAGGAACACATTTAGGTCATATCTTCGGAAAGTTTCGTGAACATGCCTAAAGAACACAAGTTTTTAAAGTATGTAAACTGCTCTTACACATTTAGATATCATTAAAATTCTAATAAACAATGATGAAACATCGTATAAAAGATTTTTTCCAGCATTGTTTACTTATTTTTCAACTGTCTCACCCCATAATTTGTGTCAATAATACAACCTGCTCCTTTAATTTACAATGTTTTAACATCATATAAAAGATATACTAGCACCAATTTTCCAGCACTGTTTACTTAGAAAAAGTCCATTGTATACATTTCTCAACTGTCTCATTCCATAATTTGTGTCAATTATCCAACCTGATCAATTAAAATACAATGTGTTAACATCGTATAAAAGATATACAAAACAATTTTCTAGTATTGTTTACTAAAGAAAAAATCCATTGTATACAATCAATATGCGTCTGTCTCGCCATAATGTGTGTAAATAATACAACCTGCTCCAACTGCCCGTAAATTGTATCCTCATTTCCATTTAATTTATTACAGACACTAATTTAAGAACTTGGGAGGGACAGATGGAGAGAGATGCAGGTTGTTGCCAGCGACCTCTGTAGGTAGCAACTGCCTCATGCATCCTTCGGAGAAGAAGGTTTAGCAGGTTTAAGAACGACAGGCATGTTCACGAAACTTTCCTAAAATAGGGACGGTGTGTGTATATGTCTCTAGGAAAAAAAGTTAGGAACATCCTAAGATCAACTTAGGACACGTTTTAAGATGTAGCTCTACGCTAACTTAGGAAAGTCTTTAGTTAGTTAATATCCTAACCCACTAAAATCATTCTTATTTTTCACATCAATTTATATAGAGTGAATTTGAGAGATCTGTGCAGGGATAAATCATTAAAAATTTTGCGAGAGAAAATAAAACGTGTCGGCATAACGATAGTCACACCACCAGTAAATTTATTTTGTATACATTTTTAGAAACATACATTTGCTAGCTTATATCAGTGACCAATAATCATCTACATGTAGTTAAAAAAACCCGAAAAAAAACGAACAAACAAAAAGCAGATACCCAAATAGCTGCTACTTTGTGTAAAGCAAAATAAAATATATTGGGACAGCTGTCGGCTTACAAGCATATTATTATTTAAAAAACACGTACAATCTTTGAGTGTAAATTAAAATTATTTACTCTTCCCATTCAAGTAATACATCAAGCACGACCTTTTCATAGAATTTAACGTTACATTTACAAACACAACCAATTTTCATTTCATCAGCAATATCTATAATACACGTACAGGTTAAATAAGAAATAAGTTGTTATCTATCTCGAGAATACATAAATATATTCAGTTTATTTCACATTACGAATTTTTTAAGGATTATTTTTCAGTACTGAAGTCATAAAAATTAAGAATGATAACAATAACAATAACAGTGATCAACTGTAAAAATTACAAATAAGAAACAAATTGTTTACTTTGTCAGCTCCCAGGCAGGCATGTAGAAACAGAAAGGGGGGGGGGGAGTTCGGGCTTCTCTCTACATAATTATATTGAAATAAACGTACATGATCGAATAAATGCCTATGCCCCCTCCCGGAGAAGGAGGTTTGTTGGAAATGCTGGAACTAAAGAAAAGACTGCCTTATTCTACCGGCCTTAAGAAAAACCTTCACAACAGTCCCAATCCCCCCCCCCCCCCCCCAAAAAAAAAGTGTTTTTACAAAGGTAAGTGACATCCTAAAGTTATAACAAAGTTACGACGGTTACTATATAAAGGAGAGCTTTGAGAAACAGACTTAACACTAAGAGATATCCTAAGATGTACTTAGGACGCACCATAGTCCTAAGATAGCTTTGGGAACGTGCATTCTGGTATTTAGCGTGTATAAATTTATTCAATGCATCAATACGACATCTTTTTTCCGATAAAGCTAAATTTTAAATTCAATGTATATGCAATGAGTAGGATATCCCAACAAATTACGCACATCAATGTTTGGGATATCATAACCATAGGATGAAAACAGAAAACATATATGATTTAGTGTTGTATCGACCATGCTTCATGTTAGACAACATAACTCTAGGTGTACTGATGTCAATTACATCATACATTACAGCTTTTAAAAAGTTAATCCAAACTTTTCTGTCTTTGTCTGAGTCCTTATGGCATCAAAATATTCGAGTAAGACCAAAGGTGACCAACAAACATTGATCATGTGTTTCTTGAGTACCCCTGTTTAGAGTTATCTGTCTGTTTGATATTTCAACATCATTACAGAGGTGTTTTTTTGTAAGTTTGACACACTTATAGGTTTTTAAAAATTTTGTGGTTTTTTTAAGTGCATTTGGGAAAATGAGACGTTATTTTTATTGTCTCTGCTGATATATGCGTAACATATTAACTAACATTAATGACCTTATTAAAAATGAGAGAGCCTAGAGTGTATTCAGCCTTTTATTGCACATAACAAGTGACATTCATAAAGGCACGTCAACATCATTCAATTTTATTGCCAACATTCTCTGCTAGGTTTTCGTAAAACTTTTGTTCATCCTCATCCAGCGATCGTAAATGCCATCCACGGTGACCAGGGTGATGCCATTTTCCACGATGGTGATGATGTACGTGATGATGATATCCTGTATATTAATTAAAGAATCAATGTTATATTTGCCTTTGTTATGCGAAATATGCACTTGAAAATTAATCTTATCAAAAACATTCCGATAAAGAAAATTTATTTTTGTACTACATTGGTAAAAATTTGCACATTTGTACATTTACGTACAATATCTTCTATCTAGTTCAAAATATGAAACAAATTATTTTTAGAACTGACATATATTTTACAAAACTACAAATTATCGCCAAAAGCATTTTAAAACATGTTTTGCTTGCGCGTCTTATTGTAGCGTACGCAAATTACATATACTTATGCTGTATAAATATCAGACACTACAATCATGCTTTTATCAGTCTTTAGTCAAAGCATTTATGTGTAAATTTTCAACCTTTCCAGACAATGGATAGTCACGTCAAATCTGATGGTCCGTCTCTTATAGACGTATCACGCTTACGAACGATGGACCAAAACGTCAAAGTCCAACTGTTCGCATCTACACGCGCCACAGTCTAGTAAAACCAAGTCAACTGGTGTCGCCATCTTAAGTCAATCAGTACTTTTTTGGTCTTAACCATAAGTCAAATTGAAAGACTTTCACTACATGTCACCATGCAGATAACGTTTCCAAAATAAAGACATATACGCTATGATTTGGTCAATGATTATAACATTTTACTTGTAGGGACTGTTAAAACGATAATACTCTTTTAAGATAACTGCGGTAAATTTACCGTATCTTACCAAACTATATCATTCCTGCTAAAGAGTTTTATAGCAGTTTCCTTGAAAGGGATTATAAACCTTTTTCCGCGAATCAATTTTGGTAGCAATTTTTTACCCATAGAGTTTTTAAAACATGTGCTAATCAAACCATATATATTACATAAAGAGAAACGCTTTTCTTTTATGTAAACAAAATCAATTTATAACCAACGCCCTCTGCAGGGGACGGGGGGGGGGGGGGGGGGGCAAATAGTCGTATTATATACTTAATAAAAATTTTAGTACCTTCCCTACACATACTTTGCATATTTGTTCGTAATTTTAATATCAACAGGTATGTTTTTAATTTGATTGTTTGTGTTATCGTATAATAAATTTGATTGTATTTCTAAATTTAATTTACTTACGATGTCCTTCCGTATCTGAAAGGTAAATGTAAGATATAAACAAAATAGAGTTTTTAAGGCTTCAAATATGAAAACAGAAAAGTTCTTATCGTGGAAAAAACAATTTATATAATTAACGGCTAAATGCTTTCTACATTATTCTATGTATTTTCTTTTAAATCAAAGCATGTCATTAATTAAAGAAAATACTTTTTTTTATTTATAAAAAAATAATAATTTCTTTTTAAAATTCAAATCGAAGCAAAGACATTACCTTGAACGGCGACCACCAATACGACAAGGAGAACCAAAATCTTCCACATCTTGAATGCAAGGGTATTGCTATAGTTTAATTAGTTATGGTATGAAACGGTCATATTTATAGTAAAAAAATAATCGAGTAAATCAATCAACAGGTAACAGTTTTATCCAGTTATATTCAAGACTTACGACAAATGAATTATGCCACATTTATTTCATTATTTATGGTTCATGTTTATCGATACTTCTTTTGTAATAAAACTTAAAAAACATATATCCCGTATCATCTGTGTTATAGAAGATACAGGTAAAATTATGTAGCAGATGAAAAGTTGGAAACAATAATGTTTTTTAGTGATAATTCTATGAAAGAAAAAAATGAGTGTGAGGTATAAAGTCAAAGGAATGTAATAAAAAAATTGTATAAAATTATTATAAAATTACTGTGAAAGAAATTTTTAAATGTTAACAGTGTTCTTAATCTTAAAACAACCACCGGTTCATTATTTTTACCTTTTGAATTAATACATTTATAAAACTCCGTAATGGTATATGGTTTTATTTGAAAATTATTTGAGCGGAGTCTAAGATCTTCAATAGATTAGAAACGGACATTTTGCACGTATTTTGTACTATAAAATGAAATTTTCAACTCTTCGTACTCGATATACGTATTCTCAACGATAGCACAGATAAAACAATATTGATTGAAATCAATAAAGCGTGAAGGAACTTCAAAACAAGAAATTTTTTCAGGGTATGCGTCATATTAATGACAGCATTTTGCAATAATTGTTAGTTTTAATTAATAGTCTAAAATGCCGAACTACCATTGCGAAAAAACTCTGACCCGTTTGAATGTTGGTGTCTGAACTGTTTTTACGTAAAGTTGTACTCTCTTTAAATTTACTGTTTATTTCATCATCGACATTTTTCGATTATTTGGCTAATCGTATAAAAATTTATTTATTATAGGTAAGATGACACCCGTGTCTATCGAACACATGGTTTTGTTTATTTATAACCGTAAACCAAATTTGATCGGTTTTTATATTAAGTATTTTACCTGTTATACCGGTATTTAGATTAGAGAAGTGCAACTTCTCGTGTTGAGTGAGTAAAGAATTTAGCGCCATTCGAATGCTCCCTCTCTTCGTGCAGTAAGACGTGGCCCCCTTCCACCCATCCATCCATACTTGTTTTCATGTACCATTTTATTGTTATTAACATTTTCCTCATTATTGCAGAGAATTGAGGATATACCAGAAGATATTTGTGTACATTAACTCTTACATGTAATACTCAGTAAACTGCACTCTTGAAAGCTCTTCTGTACCTACACACTGGGTTCATTTATTTTATAGATTATTTATGTTCGGTTAAGGGGGATGCATGTGTGGCCATCTTGTACATTTGAGGATAAGAATGTAAAAAAAATTTGAACTGGCTTGTTTCTGCCCGAATCTGACGAATTAGAACATAAAGTTATTTTAACATGATTTTTTAATGTTATCGTCATTTCTATTGACAATCAACAAAAATCCGAAAGCTCTGCGTGAAATTCCACCAAACCGGAAGTGTTCGTGCAAAGGCACAGAACTCCAGTCGCAACCAGATGCCAAAACTACTACATCGTTCTTATATAACTACTTTATTTGATGAAAATCAGTAGCCCCAACGACAAAACAAACCAATGTGTTAATGCCTTATTATAAATATATATTGGGTGAACACCTAATTTTGGTCAAGTGTTAACTAGCTATTTAATCAGAAAGGTTTTAAAGATTTTCAACGGTTAAATAAATAAAAAATTCCCAAAATTTCCCACATTAGTTCGTGTTTTTGGATATATTGTTTTACAATTATATTGTTTCGGATTCATATTGCTAGTATTTTACACTTGAAATATATTTTATATATTTCACAACACTTGCCTTTGCTAAACTTGCGTGAAAATACTAGTGTCTTGATTCTGTTCTCTCCCTGACTGTTAATACAAAGATATTATAATCAAACATTAAAAATTATAAAATGCATTAAGGAGGTTAATCCAACAATCAAGGCGGATTTTAAAAATTAAAAATATTTTCTAGAAATATTTTGATTGGGTCCAAAATTTTTAAGTGCATGATATATATCCGGAAGCGAGAGAGCGGTGCTTTACTATAACGTGGGCAGTAATCCTGTTGTATACAAATATTAAGATTGTCAAATGTCTATGTTAGAGACATCACTACAGAATACTGGGATGGTGTAACATAATTAACAAAAAAAAATTCCTTCGGCATTCCTCTTTTCAAATATAAGATTCGACAATGCATGTTTAATTCTTACAACTTGTTTTTGCTGAAACGATGCACTGTCATTGCACTTGCTTTAACGTTTTAAAGATTTAACATCGTAACTGAAAACACACATGACGAATTTCCAATGGGTACATACGACATAGAATAAAAAAATATAAAGTTAGTTATCAAGTAAAGTTTTCTGTAGAATATTTTGTAATTTTTTCGTCAACCTGTTACCGCTTTTGTCAATTTCTTAATTGAGCATCATTGATGTGGGAAAGGTGTAATTTCCAAAATACCTTTAAACAACACAGCTTGTATAGATTAGATACTAGTCTACTTATTGTTTCTCCAACGAATTGAGTGTGACATGGTACATTTAAATTATGTCGTTATTTACTGTTCTAGATCTAAGGTTGGAAGGACATCATAAATAGCGAATGTTTTTTATGTTCATGTTAAACATGAAGAAAAATGATACCCCCCCCCCCCCCCCCCCCGTAAACATGAATAGAAATTGGTTACCCCGTATCCAAGATATGACTTTGAAATTTCTTAATTTTTCACTCTGTTCTACTGATTTTGAAGTTATAAACACCGAACTTGTAAACACTTGTAAATAAATCGCTGTATATAGTTTTTCATATCCGTACAGTGGTAACAACGTTATTGTTGACAAGTCAATCGTGTTAAATAGTTCGTGTAACGTGGGTGATCGTTCGTGTAACGTGCGGGGTCGTGCGTGTATCACGGAAATTAGTTTGCGTTTTTTACCGTGCGTGTTCGTGCGTGATCGTGCGGTTTTTTCGTTTTGTAACTTTTTTACGGAATTTCAGGATTTATTCTTAAAACAACGACAAGTAGTTTTTGTAATACAATGTGAATTTTTAACTTTTTTTTTTTATAGAAGAACATTGACAGTTGTTAACATTCATTCTCTCTTTCGTCGTTAAATACATTTAGCAAGACTTTCCACAGCTCAATCAATCCTTTGTTCGGTCGAGTTAGTTTTGCATAATTTCATAATCAGCGTATATCAAGCATCCATTGTGTCTTGACACATAATTTTAATCAGCAAGAGCGACACGTTGAATGAAAGCTGCCAAGCTTACCCATTCCCCGTTTTAATCTAAACGAGTATTCCCAACGTTTTTTTCTTTCATGAGAATACGATGCACATTCCTATCTGGTACATTGTTTAAACATTTGTTTGAAATAAAATTTCTATAAACACTTTAAAATTTAGAATAAATAGAAATAAATCAATTATGTACTGTAAATAATGAAAATATTGGATGTGGAAAATCGAAATTCTTTGTAACAAGGTAATAAATTTACCTCTATCCCGCATAATCAAATCGTACGTAAGGGAATTTGATTACACAAACAGTCAACTCGTACATGTATGTAAATAATTTCGTGTAGTTTATGCATTATCTTCATTTCATTTACACTTAAGTTATTATTCGTTATGGAGACAAAAAAAATTACTTTGTGTATGAATCCTATATTTTTTTGTTTGGAAGTGTTAAAATATAAAACAGTACATGCCTACTGTACATGCCGCTTTTCAATAAAACACAAACATAAAGCAATACAAATTAAAGCAATACGTTTCCTTAATTCTAATCTTAAAAATTAATTCTGATTTTGCGTGTTTAATGGCGTAGAATCGTTCGGTTGTGTGTTTTATCGTTTTTGTTGGTGTATCGTGGAAATTCAGTAAGTTTGTGAACGTCCGTGTATCGTGCGTGATCGTTCGTGTATCAGAATACTGCGTGTCGTTTGTCATCAATTACGTTGCAACTGCTGTAGCAAGCACACGCAAAACACTCTTACATTGCCAGAAATTGATTGTTAACAGTCACGTCACTTCTCTCGTCGACAAACGGCGGGAAATGACGCAAATAAAGAAAAATTCATACGCAATGAGGATATTGTGTGATAATTAACGAACAATAATCATGAAAGAATAATTGTTGTAATAATATAAGCAATATTCATTGGTGAATGAATTGTCAATCGAAGAATGATACATGTATATATCTTTATGGAAAAAGACTAAGGGGGCAGGTAACGTAGGACATTTCTTGGGGAAAGTGATTTTTAAAAAATCATTTTGCGTTAGTTTTGTTTTCTTCTACTTAATACATGAACATCAATATTCTAAACATTTGTTGTAGTGTTGTATTTGTGATCATGAATAGACTTTATTCTTTTAGAGCAAATGTGTGAAAAGTACCTGACTATAGTAAATCTTAATAGATAATAAGCACTGATCGATTATAATAAGAAAAGATTGTTTCTTAAAGCGTTGATAAGATGTTAGGGTCCATGTTAGGGGTTTACATGTATATCCCCCTTGATTTTGATCACACGATCTTTATTGTATCCAAAGTTACCAATGCTCATACACACTATTGATGCATTAATCATCTTGATATTAATCAAACTTACTAAAGTATGCCGACGATAAAGTAAAATATATTTTATGTACGAGTACTCTCAGTACTTTGACGATTTTCCTTATTGGCCGTTAACCTCTACTGGCGTAATGGCTGCTGTCAGTGCCTACTAACTTCAGCTTGGTTATAATGCCTAACAGTGGAGTAAACTTTTCATAAGTTTGGTTTCATCATTAATTATAGGTTATGCACTTGCATACCCAGCAGTTTGAAATAGTGGAATACATCCTTTATCACTATTTAAATAATTTATTTCAATAGTGGTTGTATTTCAATAGTGGTTGCAAAGTGATTCTTCAAACAAAATACATCCCCAACCACTATTGAAATAATTTATTTCAACAGTGGTTTTATTTCAATAGTGGTTGCAACAAATCCTCAATGCAAGTAGAATTCATGATCAATATG
Organism: Magallana gigas; assembly: GCF_963853765.1. NCBI lineage: Eukaryota > Metazoa > Mollusca > Bivalvia > Ostreida > Ostreidae > Magallana > Magallana gigas. Next base: position 51,094,891 of record NC_088858.1, on the reverse strand, counting down.
AAGAAATAGAAGATGCGACGGCGAAGCGCGAAGATGCGAAGACGAAAGTGCTAAGTTGCGAAGGCGAAGAAGTGATACTACTATCGCTTTTTCGCCTTTGCAACTTCGCACTCTCGCCTTCGAATCTTCGCGCTTTCGCCCTTTTAGCTCACCGAGACGAAGTCAAGGGGAGCTTATACTATACCCGCGGCGTCGGCGTCCGGAGCTTGTTAAAGTTTTTGTTGCAGGTCCTGTATCCAAACGTTTACTTGTCCTATCTTCACCAAACTTGCATGGATGATGCATCTGGACATACTGAATCTGGTTCCTAACTTTTAGATGCTTGAGAAGTTTAAGGTTTTTGGAGCAGGTTAAAGTTTTTGTTGCAGGTGCCCTTTGATAGCAATATCCAAGTTACAGCTGGTCCGTACTTCACCAAACTTGCATGGATGGTGTGTCTTATGATACTGATGCACCAGACAGGCTTGAGTGCTGAATATGAGCTATAGGTTTCGGATGCTGGAGGAGGTTAAGGTTTTTAGAGCTGGTTAAAGTTTTTGTTGCAGGTGCCCTCTGATGATTATATCTTAGTTACTACTGGTCCTAACTTCAATAAACTTGCATGGATGGTGCGTATTATGATACTGATGCACCTGACAGGCTTGAATGCTGAATCTGAACCACAAGTTTCGGATGCTGGAGGAGGTTAAGGTTTTAAGAGCTGGTTAAAGTTTTTGAAACAGGTGCCCTCTGATGATGATATCTTTGTTATTACCTGTCCTAACTTCACCAGATTTCCATAGATGGTGCGTGTTATGATACTGATGCACCTGACAGGCTTAAATACTGAGTCTGAGCCATAGGTTTCGGATGCTGGATAATGTTAAGTTTTTTGGAACAGGTCACATGTTTAATAGATAATAGTGTACTATTTCAAACGTGCATAGTTGATTTAACTGTAATATGAATGAATAGCAGAGGTAGCTTCAGATGCAGAGCTTGATCTCCATTATCAAGGATGCTAAAAAATATATTTTTGTTATTGCATGTCCTAACTTCACCTAACCTGAATGGATGGTGTGTCTTATGATACAGATGCACCTGACAGGCATGGATGCTGAATCAGAGCCATAGGTTAGGGATGCTGGAGGAGGTAACAATTTTAATTGCTGGTGCCCTCTGATGATGATATCTTAGTTATAACTGGTCCTAACTTCACAAAACTTGCATGGATGGTGCGTATTATGTATACTGATGCACTTGACAGGCTTGAGTGCTGAATCTGAACCATAGGTTTTGGATGCTTGATGAGGTTTAGTTTTTTGGAACAGGTCACATGTTTTATAGATGATAGCTTGCATAGTTGATTTAATTAAATTATAAATGAAACGCAGAGGTTGCTTCAGATGCAGAGCTTGATCTCCATTATCAAAGATGCTAAAGAAATCTCCTTCCTCACTCAAACCTGCTTGTTGATAGATGTGGTTGTTGTTAAATGATATAACATAATTCCTATGAAATAGTATTGCATGATATGAAACATGAATATAATACCATATGATATATTGTAAAACGTTATATGATACGATATAATATTGTTTCAATTTTTTTCTATATTTTATGATATGATATTGTATCATGATATTGGTATGTACAGTATTGTATATTATGATACAGTATTGTATAATATTATATTGTATTATTGATTAATTATTTAATTACATGATACTATTACATATGATATTGGTTGATATGATATATCATCATATCACATGAAATTTGTATTTTATGATGTTGTATTATATAATATTTCATTAATCTCATTGTAAACAGATAGCCATGCTATGACCTTGAGTTGTTAGTATTACATAATGATCACTATGATACTTATGTGTAACTAGGTGCTGCGCACTGAATAGTGTTAATGATAATTGACAGAATGAACTCTGTGACTCTTGTAGCAATGCGTAGTATTCCTAAATGATGTTATGAAAACAGGTGCATAATACGGGCATAATAATATCCAAATTGAGAGTTTAACAACATGTGACATATTTGGCGATTCTGTGTCTGCAACGATAGCTCTAGTACTCTATATTGAGTCATGTATTGTGTATTCTATATATTAACCTTTGTAACCTTTTATGCCGTGTATGAATGAACGTATTGTGAGTAAGTGATGCCTCATACTAGGTGGGGGACTCCGAGACCCAGGACTCGGAGACTCACATCCTGCATCCAGACTCTTTGATTGGCAGTTTTGACGGTTTTGTTACTTTATTTAGAAATAAACTATTAATCTTAATTTCGAACACTAAATGTTCACTCATGATCGTCGTATATGGGTCGAACTAGTCAAAACTGTCCATCATAAGTAAAACCTTAGATATACCCATATGAAATGAGATTGTGCAGACTCCTGATTTGGGCTGCTATTAGCTGATGTAATTGTAACTATACGATCACGCTTAATAAAACCGCTTGAGAAAGAAATACTGGACTTGTCATCACTAAGTTTGAGCTGACCCTCAATTGGATCCGTAAGACGGAAGGCTTACACCATGATATTGTATCATTTGATATGATACAATGTTGTATCAAATTATATTGTATCATGTAATACCATATCATATTATGCATCAAATATGATACAGTATCATACAATACAATATCATACTATATTATACAATATAATATCATATGTTTCAATGTTAAGATGTATTATTGCAATATGATATAATACTATATTGTATTATGTTTTATGATATTGTATTATTTGATCAAATAGAATAATGTATAACACAATACAATGTCATATCATACGTTACATTATCATATCTCACAATTTTTTTACGGTATTTCATGTTATTATATGACATTGTATTATTTGATCAAATACAATAATGTATAACACAATACAATGTCATATCATATGTAACAATATTATATCTCACAATTTTTTTACGGTATTTTATGGTATTATATGATATATATTGTATGATAGGATGCAATTTTAATTTTATATTATTTTATTATTAACATATGAACATATGATTATCACACAGTTTTTTAACAGATGATATACGATTTTGTGTCAAAACAGAATCCATGAATATCCAAGATCATAAAGGATGGTTTTCATATCATATGATAAAGGTGGTCTCATAAAGGTGATGCCTCATAAAGGTACGTGATGCCTCGTCTCGGTGAGTTATGTAATCTGTGATTACCTATGTTTTATAACTGCGGAGCTCTCTATCGTTTAAAGGGTTTCGAAGGATATTTTGGAAATTTTATTTTTATAAAATTAATAAATTTAAATTATCCAGGGGGATAGGTTCCGGACCCCCTCTTCCCTTTTACTGCGTGAAATTATTAATATTGAATTTTCCGGGGGGACGGACCCCCTCTCCCCCTCTAGATCCATGCATGAGCATGTAGTCTCGCATAATGAAATTAGAATGTTACTGTGTTTCGTCCATGGTAAACAGACGGCTGGTAATTTAAGTGACAGGAGTCTGGAAGTGCCTATGTATACATTATGGCGGACATTAAATTTTGTGTGGAGTAGATAATGATTAGGCATAGCCAGCACTGGTGAACATATGTCACATGTACACATTAAAATATTTATAAACATTCATAGTGAGCGCGAAGGCCTAGCGCATGCGTACCAATAATGGCCTGGATTAATCGGAAAACCTTGGTGAGTACGGTGCCTGCATTAAATTCTATGTATTCGACCGAGACTTGCTGAATGCAATCAAAAAAAGGCGAAGGCGAAAGTGCGAAGATGCGACGGCCAGAGTGCGAAGTTGGGAAGGAGCGATAGTAGTACGCTCCTTCGAGTTTGCACCTTCGCACTTTAAGTTGCTTCTTCGCGCTTCGTCGTCGCATCTTCGCACTTTTGCTCCTTCGCCTTCGCACTTTGCAACTTCGCATCTTCGCCCTAAGGTCGAAGTGGCCCTATCGGAACACCATAGATATATGTAATTGTTAAAGGGGCATGGTCACGGTTTTGGTCAAATTCTATTTTTCTGTTTTCATTATTTAGAATGCTTTAGGAAAGCATTTCTACTGATCAAATGAAATTTGAGGGTCAGTTGTAAAATTATCAGCAAGATACAGGGCTCACAATTCTTTGTCATGTAAACAAGGCTCGTGCCCTGTTGTTGTTTACATAGGTTCAATTTACCAGTAAAAAATCTTTTTCAAGCTGATTTGTCTATCTTTTTATTCATTTTAAGCATAAATAAACAGTTCCTTACGTTTAACACATTCATTAGGTCTAAAATTGGAATTTTCACTTCAACATTCAAAATGTAAACAAAAGCTTTGTTTACATAGCAAAGAATTGCATGCTCTGTAACTTGCTTATAACTCAACGAATGACACTCAAATTTTGGTTGCCTGTTAAAAATGCACTACTGATCGAAGCATTGTGAACATTAAAATCGGAAAAATAATTTTTGACTAAAATCATGACCATGTCCCTTTAAGATGACAACCATACCCCGATGCAATACGTGAATGTCTTGTTATAACGGAAGGATTTTTATTTTCTAAGATATAGCCCTTCTTTCACTTTAAGTTTATTTGAATATGAATTATAATTTCTGTTACTTTCTGTAAACTGCAGCAGTAAAAATTACAATAGTGTAAAGACTATTTCACAAATAATATAAAAATATACTGAAAAACTTTAATCTTATACAGGGGTCACTTTTCTTCATGTGGAGTGTGCTCATTTTTTATGAAAATGACACTTATTCTTCAGGCAAAAGCGTCATTTTTCTACGCAGAATAATGACCGGGGTCATTTTTCTGCGTAGAATAATGACGGGGGGGGGGGGCATTATTCTACGTCGAAAAAATGACCCCCGGTCATTATTCTACGGGGGTCATTATTCTTCATTACACCGGCCTTTTTTTATCTTTCATGTAATAACAACTTTTCTTACAATAATTGTGTTGACTGTATGTTAACGCTTCGAAGCTGAATAAAAGTCAGCCCAACATGCCCTGTCCCCTTACCGAGATAAACTGCTATGGAGTTCTTGTCTAGATACATATTCAAATTAGATTCATGAATGATGATACAATCAGCATCACTCACGAAAATCGTAAAAATATTTCAATATTTTCCACTTTTGATGTTTACAAATAGTTTGATTTTGTTGGTCAAGAAGAGGTACGAGTAATTCTTATATAATCACTAGACTTTGACCCGTGCGTGCACGGGTTGGCATTGCATATGATATCGGACATTTACGAAATAGATACATCGATAAACCGTATTGCTAACATTTACATAACCAAGCTTTAAGTCTACAATAATGCTATTAATTTCAGTACACTGCTTATTTTGAATAATCTAACTGTGTCTCGGGACGGGCCTTCACCACAGTTAAAATGCCTCCAATATGTATACCCGCAATGGAGCAAAACATTGAAGAATCGCCCCGAAACGATTTTGGAGAAAATTAATGAAGCTGTTTGCATGGAAAATAACAGTCAAATTATTCACAACAAACCATTTTGAGGCTGTAAATACCTTTCATCTAAAAAATTAATTTATATTAATGAAGAATTCAACACTTTTTCCTCGCTTTGAAATTACATACCATAGTGAGATTCGGAACTCTCGGGATTTTTCATATTACATGCACTGGGTAAGAATTATCTCCCGTATTTCCTTTAATTAATATATGACAAATTTTCAATGAAAATTTACACGTATTTGTAATATCGTTTCCTAGTTTATCCATGCAAATGTGCTATTTTGGAAACATAAACTAATTAAGGAGTCTCCCGTGATCTAGCGAGAATGTAATGTGCATGCACACGATTGTAAAATTCAAAAAATTCAGATGATTTCCTAATTTTTAAAAGGAATGTTCGTTGATTATTTATTAGCGAAGCTTGATTGAGAAAAAATACAAACAAATTGGTAATCTCAAGTACCAATGATGTTCAACATATATAAAACAAAAGACAGTACTCATCCGATTACTGGGTATTAAAGCCCAAAAAATCGAGTCTATTATTTTAATATAGTAGTATAGATTCTATTTCTGGTTAACTTTAACAAATTGAAGTAGACGTCTAAGGAAGAGATTTAGATCCATAAGTATACAATGTCCCTAGAAGCAGTGTTCTCCTCAATTTGCTTCCAATAACTGGCAAAGCAAATGACGAGGGAAAAAGCAAAAATGAGAACAGTATACAGACTTTTCTGCAGTCAAGCTACAGTTTTAAGTAACCACGGTAATCATTTTTACACGCTAACTGAGGTTAAGACCATGCAGGTAAAATAGTTTTCCTCGTACTACACAAAGATCATCATGTACTGCTTACACTTGAATTAAGAAATTTTATTATGATCATCATCATTCAATGGTAGCAAGTAGCCCTTGCAAAATATTTTGTTTGAGGAACTTAGTTATGCCTTCGAATGGATTATGTTTAGTTCTAGCGATATTTCCTGTTAAAATTTAATTCCTGCTCTGAGCAATGAAGCCACATAGGGCGGGTGTTTAAATCCAATTTTCCGTGGTGTTAAGCAAAATTGTTGACTCTCCCTGGCACCCCTGCGAATGTGTTCGGAATGGTTTCTTTATCGTTGCTTAGTATAAAACAAATTCAGATGTGCTCGAATGAAAGTTCACGAGACTTCACCGAGATTTGTTCAGTTCCTGTGAAATTTCGAGCGGAAGTAAATGTGTTCGGATAATATTCTCAAAATACATAAGAACTGATCGTTTTTCATATCAAATCCTACTTTGATTTATTTCAAAACATGAAAATCATTTTTAATGTATGTTTTATTTCACCATCTAGCGGTTATTTAAATTAAACGATTATATTCAGAACAAAGATACCGTTCGTGTTTAACCACGTGTAGAGTGGTTGAAAATATAAACATTGGGTTAATTAATAAAATCATAACCATGTTCGGTGCTTGTTGTGTGCAATGCCAGGTTTTTAAAAAAATGATGGGTGTCTGTTTTGCAAAAAAACTTGTATATCGAGCCATTTTCAAGGAACATTCTGCAAAAAATAGTATAGTCTGTTTCACTATTGATGATATTACTAGGTCAGGCGCGGATCGAAAACTAATCCTCAGTGGGATCTCTACTTAGCATGTTAATTGTTGCAACAGCAGAAAAAAAAACTATTTTTTGTATTGTTACATTTATTTCTAGAGCACATTTTATTAACCATTAAATGAAGATAAAGTTAAAAATCAATAAACATTTAGATTTTATATTTGACTACAAGTACCTAGGTTCTATGAAATAGACTGCAAACACGAGGCACGATTTTTACTGCGAAACTGAAGGGTCAAACATAACCACGTAGTCTAAAATTTAAATGACAATATCATTCGCAGGGGTGCCTGGATTGGAGACCAGGGTTGCGTTCAAGATCGTAGCTGCTACGTAGGGCTACGTAGTTGAACGGTAAGCTAGCCTAGCCGCTAGGTAGATATTCGTAGCCTAAATATTTTATACTACGTATCAAATTCAAGATGGCCACTTTAGTTACCACTTTGTAACAGACATGAAATCTATTTATTATGTGATATTTTATTCATCCTTTAAGTTATAATGATTCTTAACATGTATATTTCCGCTAGGCTAGCTGCTACGATCTTGAACGCAGCCCAGTCAATCGCAGGTAAAACTCCCATCATAAGCTAATACCCAATTTCTGTTGGATGTACTGGACTAAGACAATGTAGATAAAAATAGACAAAAAGTAGACAACCCACAATATCAAGTGCCTACCGCTAATCTTAAGATTACATTAAGTATACCACCTGCAAAATAAAATAAATTGTTAGGTTCACAAAATATAATGGTTTAAAGCTATTCTTAAAATTTGGAATGGGCGTTTTCAAAACTATATTTAACATTTATCAACGACCACATTTAAAATCGTGATGTTGAAAGTAAAAGTAATTAGTTGACTTTAAAAGTTAGCGGTTTTTTTTAAGTGCAATATGCCTTCATTTATCATACTGTAACAGGAGTCTTATCCTCCACCAATACCTAAAAATGAAATGACATCCAAGCATCTCTTTAGGTATAGAATGGTTCTAATACGCAATAGAGTTTCGGGCACGTTGTTAATTCAATTGGTCTAAGATTTTTTGTATAATCAACCCAAAATTAGGAAATCATTAGTAAGTTGTATAAAACGAAGTTTTAGAGGAATAAATGCATATATAAGAATATTTTTTGTTCGTTTGCTAAATCAAATGAATAGGTTTGTTCATCGAATTCCTCGATAAACATAATAAATGGTAGGGCTTAAAATAATAATTGAAACAGTACTTGCAAAATTTATTTTCAAAATGTTATTGCTTGAGAAATTGATTTGGTCTGAATCTTAAAATTACTGTTTGAGTTTATGTATATACAATATGGTTGGTCAAATACAGCAGTTTGAATCGAAATGTTATACTGTTAATGTATTAAAATATTTACGACAAACATTCACTTCATGTCTTATTATGCAATGAAATCAATGAAATGCTTTAAAATGAATTTGTGATTATCCTATTATGTTCAAAACAAATTTTTATTACACTGTTTTAAATAATGTCACTCGAGAAGGGACACAGCTTCAGAAAAGTCAACTTGACTTCATCTTTTTAGAGGTGCGTGTGCCTCTGCTTTGAATGTGTTTTTCCTTTTATGGATGTTTGAGATGGTTGACAGTTTGTTATTGTCATTTTTCTTTCTAACTTTAATTTTATGAACTTTATTTTTCAACAACGATTCGATTGATAATCAAGTTCTATATACAACTCATATTACAGTTATATTAATCGTTTCAGGAAGGGCTTATTAATGTGGAGGGAGCCGGAGTCCCCAAAGAGAACCTAATGTGCAAGCGGGAGACCATCATACCCTGTCAACTTTACAAAGTGTCCCTAATGACCATAATAACGCCTCTGTGTAAAACATTTCGAGAAGTTATCAAGATGAGCAATAATTTTCCTTATATTTGAAAAATTTGAAAAAATAGGTTTTTTTTAATTTACGTTATCTTTTTCTAGCATACATTCTTTAAAAATCAGTTGAGAATTGAATCAACTGGTGAAAAGAAACATGATATCGTAGGTCCTGTAGCAAAGACTTTAGTTGCACATTATGTTATGTTCTTATACTTCCGGTTTTAACACACGAAAAAAAATATAGAATATGTATTGTAACATTATATCCATTCTGTTTTTGAATGAGAACATTAATGGACTATATATGGTTTGAGCCTAAAATGGCCCCCTAAAATGAACATTGTCATTTTACTATAATTCTTCGTTTTATTTGTACAAATATACATTTGAAGTTTTTTCATAATTTTCATTTTGATTTTAGTACCCACAATTTAAAAATATGACATCATAAAGTTTACCTTTTCCCGCCATTTTCTCATTTTTAGCAAAAAACGGCTTGTTTTTAGGTAGTTTTTCTTTAAGGAAACATTGAGCGACTGCTTGAACAAACAAAATATTTTCACCAAAGATGTATCTATCCAATACTTATAAGTGACAAAAAGTTCGTTCTTGTTCAAAGAGTCGCTCTATATTTCCCATTCGAAAAAAGAGAAGAAAAATGTCAATTTTTGATTGATTTTGATTTTATAAGAATAGCGTCACTTCTGACGTCATATACTGCCGGTGAGTGCATATGAATCAAATAAATAGGTGAGAAACATATTTCATGTCAACTCTTTTATAAAATATCACAAAAAATTAATGTACCTGAATCATTTTAAAAATAGCGAATTTTGGGGGCCAAATTTGACTAATATCATATATAGACCCGGTTCTTATACTTCCGGTTTTAACACACAAAAAACCTAGAATATGTATTGTAACATTATATCCATTCTGTTTTTTAATAAGAACATTAAATTTCATATTTTTGTTCCTCTTTACGATCTGTACATAGTAATCTACATTTAAAATAATTCATCTATTATCGTTATCAAGACTTTTGTATTATAATCAGCAGAACATATGTCGCTGTGGTATTTTGTTTAAAAGATGTGAGCATGTAGAATATCACAATTTTACCGATGTTTTACATATAAACTAGTGTTTTTTTTGTTTTATGACTGACGTCTTTAAGCTGCTTAGTCAAAAATTATGTCCGTTTGCCATTGCTGCTCAGGTGATTAATAAGGCTCTTGTGTCTCTTCTTTTATAAGTTTACTTAAGCCAATATCTTTTGTTTTGAAATTGAAAATATCACTGATTATTGCACCACAATATGACTACTTTTGAAAATAAGATTTGTCAATTTTAATCTATACTGGCACTGTACCAGTTATCGGCTAAAATTTTCGTATTTTCTTATTTCTTGATATTTTTGGATAAAACTTGCCATACTTCAAATAATGATCTCCTTATTTATCAATCTGTTAGTTTATATCATTTTTTAGAACCGCAAACATCTTGTTTTGTGATTTTGCCGAGTTTTTACGATCTACTGTACCAGTTATCGGCTTCGTGATAATAACATAGTAAAATCCCTGTACATGTTGATTTTATACTCTGCTAAATGAAATTTGAATTATGTCCCTTGTGGGGTCAGACTAAAGTAGTCGGGGTTGTGATACATAAACAAACCTCATAAAATTATTCTTTTATTATCATACGGTAATACACCAAATCGTACACTATTCAATACATAATCTCTCGGAAATTAATGAATTCCTTTTGTTTATACATGTTATATGTATTGATATTATATGTCAAATCAAAGAAGGGATATAATAACGTATCACAAAGAGGTAATATTCTATTTCTAACTTATTACGTCATTTTCCCCACTGCTGAAAGTGCAAAGATGTAAAATCAGCGGTAAACAATGATCGTTTAAGCTCATGTATAAAATATATTCAAGAAAGTTTTCAAGCAAACCTACTTTTCTTTATTGGAAAAAGACGCTTGAATTAAAAAAGCTTGGATTGTCCTGTGCTATAAACCCGAACTCTCAGTTTAGCCGATAACTGGTCTTAGCCGATAACTGGTACAGTACCAGTACATGTTTTAAGTACAAGAACAAAATCTGGAGATATTAAGGCTTTGTTTATCATATAATTCTAATAAAATCCTTTACGGAATTATTCCATTTAATTTTTTTCACCGTTTTCCTCTGTGTCGTTCTCGTCAATCTTTCTTTTCTTATCATGCATAGATCGTCGTCCCCTAACCGCAAAATATGGTGGAAGTGGTGATGGTGGAGATTGTGGTGGTGTTGGTGGTGGTTGTGATGGTGGAGGTTGTGGTGATGTAGTGGTGATGGTGGTGGTGGTGATGGTGGAGGTTGTTGTTGTGGTGATGTGGTGGTAGTGGTGATGATGGTGGTGATGGTGGAGGAGGTGGAGGTTGTGGTGATGGTTGAGGTTGTGGTGATGTGGTGGTAGTGGTGATGGTGGTGGTGATGGTGGGGGAGGTGGTGGTGTTTGTGATGAGGGTGGTGGTGGTGATTGTGGAGGAGATGGTGATTGTGGTATCCATGGTAATGATGATGGTGGTAAACATGGGTTGCAATGGAAGAATTTATAGGAAATGAGACATTTTTTCTTAACAGGCACGATGATACAAAATATTTTCATCGCATAAACAAAATTGGTGTATTGTTATACGGTCAAACTTAGTTATATTGAACTACATGAGACTCTTCAAAAACCGAGGTATCCGAGTTTTAGAGATATCGAGGGTAAAATACTTTTAAAAAGAAGGTGGTTTTGGACGTACAAATTACTTCGACATATCCAATGTATTCGAGATATCAGTGTTCAAGATATCGAAATTCAACTGTAGTTTTTAAAGTATAATTATTCGAGCACAAAGTTAGCAATTCCTGCGAGAAACCCCAAACAATGCGTATATTTTTAATTGTTAACTTAAAATTTTTATAACTTTTATTTCAGTCCAACTTCATATCCCGGTGAACTTTTTTAAATTGCTGTTTATTTCTTAAATGAACTTTTTCATGACGTCACAATGATCATAGCACGCGCTTATCGCTTGTCGCTTGGATTATTGTAAGAATAAAATCTCTGTAATTTTAAAAATTCTTAACGATTTTATTTTTCAAACGTAAATATAAGTGATAAACAGCAATGCTAAAAAGTTCACCGGGTTAAGAAGTTGGTTGGTACGTGATCAAATCTACTAAATAGCCATTCGGGCTTCACAAGATTTGATCACTTGACCAACCAACTTCATATCCCAGTGAACTTTAATTAAGGTCTTCCGCTGGGAGCGGAAGACTTTACGATTATTCTGAAAAAATTTCAGATTTCTTATTATTTTTTTTTCTTCTAGACGCCAAATTTGATCCTTAATATCTCGCTCGTTTGTTTATCGATTGTTTTGAAATTTCCAGGTCTGATAACATGCCGTGCGATGTTGCCGTTGCATATTTTAGTTGATGAATATCCCCTTCCTGTTTTGAGTTATTCCCCTTTCAGTAAAATTTAACGACTTCTTTTGTCCTGGGGGTTTAGCTTTAACGATGACTGGCAGAGTCTCAAAGATGGGCTGGTTTGGAAGCTGATACATTGAATTTGTGCAAGACATATTTTATTTATTATTTAAATGCAAATAAAAGGAGTGGTATAGATTTTGAAACAAAGGTTAGAAAAAAATGCAAAAAAATCGCGTATTTTCCGTTTTAGTTTTCTACCTGATAATAATTTGTTAGAAGATGTATCTTAAAAGTTCTTGGTCTTAACGAGACCTTTCATTCAGTATACAGAAAAAGGGGCTGGCCTCTATAATTAGGGAGTTAGAGGCGTCAAAAGTTTTTTGTCAATAACTTGTAAAGGAATAAAACATTTCAATGCATTATTGAAGCAAAGTTGTAAAGAAATTAATTCCGAACCCTTCCGTAGTATTCAATTTAATGTTTTCGTAATTTATTGTCAGTATTTGCAGAAACAATTGTTGTCAGTTCGGTCCATTTTTGTGGGGGTGCGCACGTTTAGGATTTATGAAAGGGCTTCTTGTAATGCACTAACTGATACATGCAGCGCGCAAAGATAATTCCACATAAAATTCCCAAACGTTTTTATTCATATGTACATTTTCATTTCATTAAGATGAACCTCTTTGACCTTATTGTTGTTGTTTGTTTCATAACTGTGCCCCTTTCTATATTTAGATGCATTACGAGACTCAGGTAACTGATCGATAGTAGAGTTGCTAGCTGTATTCAGGCCGTCGCCCAGACGACAGTGCATGTGCGTACACATGTTTAACGCCCCCCTGTTTTACTGTACATAACGGAGACATTTTGAATTGTTTCAGTACTGGGAGATGTGTTAATAAAATAGTTCCATTGCATGGTAATTACACTCAACTTTTCTACAATACGTATACACGGCCGTCATATAAAGCACAATGTGTATTACTGACATGACAAATGTACGCTGGCAATTTAAACGAACACGGGGTTGCTCCCGATAGAACATTTCTTTTAAAGCAAGACAAAATACTGATTTACGATGGAGATAATATTACTATCGTGGAGATGAATTTAATATTCGTATACAATAATATTTGAATCCAAAGCCGCTAATTTTAAGTTACGGTTATTAGGGATATTAATTATGACTTGCCCCGCGTTTCACGTTTATTATTTGCAAAACATCTACAAACGAAAATACCAAACAACCTTCAGCAGCGATTTATAAATTATTTAATACATACACAATTCTAAAGAGGTAATTAAATAAATTTTATAAATGCTTTATATTTGTACTCGCTATCTTCCATGGAAAAAAGTGGCATGGAAAAAATGTTGTTCAATGTTCATCAAATACGCTGTAGCCTTAGCAATCGAAAATAATTAACAGACTGTATATTGATAGATTGACACACTAAAAAACATTCAGACCCGCGATGTGTTGGGATTTTTTTAACAAGTTCTATAAAATGTAGACTCAATTCTTTACCGTTTTCCGTCTGGGTTATTTTGAATCACGTGTGTACGTTATGTGTGCAAATAGATTAGTAGCCTTATAGATAAACACTTTAAGTGTTTAATTTTTAAAAGAAAGTGTGTACACGCAAAACAATGCAATGCTAGGGCAATTAAATTCGAACAATGTATATGGTGAGGGTCGGACTGATACTGGTTCTGCTTGTTCCACAAATAGCAAATGTAAGACGAAATATTGAAATAATTAAGAAATAAACAACAATTTAAAAAGCTCTAAGATGAAAAAAAAGAATGAAGGGTTCTTGAAAATTATACTGTTTTAGAAATGGATAAGTCACACTTTATCATTTACAGGTATGATTAAATTTCATTTTAACTGATGGCATAATTGTGTGCCCTGTTTGATCCTTATTTACTATCAACAATATGTACACGTTACATCCGGTAATAATCCCTTTGTTTATTGCGTGTCACTTGTCTGACACCTTCTGTCAAGAAATCAACCTGTTACTTAAGCATATCAATTCTATTTTATTTTGTTGAAATTAATTATGAACTGAGATATTCGATTTGACAAAGATATCATATACAAAGATATCATATAGCATGTACTATATACTGAACATTTTTAGTTCTTTTCATTACAAAAATCGTTCAATGTCGGAAAACATAATGAAGAATTTTTATCATATTGTAATGCAGTAAAGTTCGGGTGTCATATTTATTTTGGACCATTGTTGTTAGTAAGCAACCTGTTACTTCTTATCAATTGTTTATGAACTGAATTACTCCTTGTTTGTTTAAATGTTGAAAAGAATTTCCAAGTTAAGACCGAAAAATGAATGTGACAAACGATAGAGACTGTTTATATATGTTCAAAACGAATTATCAGATAGAAAAGATTAGCTTGAAAAATTACTCTATCTGTGAAATGAACCAATGTAATCAAAAACATGACACGAGCTTTGTTTACATAAGAAACAACTCTGAGCTTTGTATAACTCTGCAAATGACACTAAGCTTTTGATTCATCATTAAACACGCATAACTAAAGCAATGAAAACAATTAAAAAATTAAATGTGAAATTTAAACAAAATCGTGACCATACTCCTTAAACAACTCGGTTTGTTAACATGTGTGATGAGTTTTAACGACTTGTAAACTGATAAATGATGGTTTTTTATGCGTGAAACCTTCCGTATAATGACATTTCGTATATTTATTTTTCTTATTTCGTTGTCGTAATCAAAAGGTAAACAAATCTTTTTAGTCCAAGAATATACAAAAAAAGTATTGCTACAAATGAATCTGTACACGCATTGAGATATATTTATTATTATAAGCATAGAAGTTTCTGCTGAAATTATACCATCTTGATTATGAAAGAATGTTATTTTACTTGTATAATCAATACAAATAGGACACAAAAATTCTAAAATAATATTGTAGTACTCCTTACATGTGGGACGGTTAAATATTTTCCCCTCTTTCTCCTTTTTAACTTGGATTGTCTGTCCACCCTGCGTAATTTAAAATTGAATTTTTTTGTGTAAGTTTCCCCCTGATTTTTCTCTTCATATCTTCCATTTTAGTCACGGTGGATATTTTTCAGAGAGGGACTTTTTTATAAGGATCTTTTACTTGTTCCGAAAAACAAATATCCAGTATGGCCGTAATGAATACAAAAAAGAACTATATATTGATCGAATAGGATATGGAATAATTATCAATTCATCACAAAATAATGGGAAGGAAAATGGAGACGAAAAAATTCAAAAATCAGAGAAGCAATTTAAAGTAGCATAATGAGGATTTTAGAATTTTATTTGACTAATTCCAACGGATGAAATGTTTAACTATTTTCAATAGTTAACCAAAATTTGAATGTCATTTCATACGCTTCTGGCAAAATGCATAGTCACGAATATTTGTCAGGTTTACATTACTCTGGTTGTTGTTTTAAATAATGCTCAAGTTTGCTTATAAAGTTTTGGTGGTAAAGAGAAGAAAAAATGCGTTATCCTTAAGATTAAGCATTTTAGAAATTATTTTCGCACTTTCGTTAATATTGTACTTCAAATATATGTAATTTGTTTGACTAAAAAGTAATAATAATAAACGCCTTTTTGAATTATAAAAATTAATTGATTTTATACAAAACGTTATAACAATACGTTGGTTTAAGAACCGATACACGTGACAGATACCACGCACTCTTTGGTATTCTGAAAACCACCAAAAAAAATTTAAAAAAATAATCGATAGATGTTTGTGATAAATAGTAACATATTTGTTAAATTTTATTGGTGGATACTGTTACGTGGGATGAAAACTATTGATAACTTTTGGTATAAATTTGACCGACCGAGTCCATTGACAACAACTATAATTAACATAGTTATCATCATTTCCGACAGCAAAATGTGGAAGATCTTAATTTTCGCCGTTGTCCTTCTTGTCTCCATTCAAGGTAAGTAATCTGAAGGCACATAAAGGGTTTTCCCCCGAATCCTTATATTTTTAACCGTTCATTATAATTGACGAAAATCATATTTTGAAGCATGCATTTATTCCTTTTAAATTTATTTGCAAATACCTTTATTATATAAAAAAAATTGATTGATTGGTATACCGACTTTTCTATATCTATGAAACTGATAATAACGTTCCAACCACAGATTCCTTAAAGGACCATTTCCTTATCCAAAATAATGTGGGTTTTTTTCTTTCTAGATGCTGAAGGGTGGTTATTTCATCATAGTAAGTATAATATCAACAAAATAAGAAAATGAACTGTCGATCTAAAGAAATAAGACATTTAATTTTAATAGAAGTTTTGAACAATAAATTAACACTTAAAAATTAACGCATTATTTAAGAGTCGTAATGGACTGTCGCAAAGATCGCTTTCTTTTACGGTTGATGGCTTACTTTTAAACTATTACAATATACCAAGTATTTTTGGGGGAGTATTATCGTGGCTGTCAAAAAACTATGAATAGATATAAAAATAATTGTTCTTGTATTTGCTTCAATTTTAAGGTAATACAAAAGTCAAAACTATCAATTACATAGATTTTGTCTTTTATGACAAACGTAAATATAATGATTGCGTTTTATTCATATAGCCCATGCTCCCGTTTGGAGATTTAAAAGTAAATATTAGCCGTCGTAAAATGCAGGTTTAAAACTGAATTACTTGAAAGTCGGCAATTTTTGAAAAGGTCCAATATGCACACACTCATGTACGAATTAATTTATTTCATCCATTGTGATTTAAATTTTTCTACAGCAAAAATTGTTCACCACCACCATCATCATTACCATGGACACCACCACCACCACCACCACGGGTGGTGGCATCATGGACGGCGATCCATGGATGATAAGAAAAGAAAAGCTGACGAAAAGGACATAGAGGAAAACGTTGAGAGGAAATTAATGGAATGATTTGTGTAATAAACGAAGCCTCATTATCTCTCAAGACTTTATTGTTGTTCTTTAAAACATGAAATTAATTAATTCAACTGACAAACTGAATATTTAAAGTAAATACGTATTGTGGTGCAATGAAATGATAATAATTAATGTTAAGAGTTTGAATTTTAAATAGATAGACAGTTATAATTTACTTTCAAACAATTTGTTGGAATACCCATGGGTTTCAAGTGTGTCCCATTGTTAGCAGACCTATTTTTGTATGCATATGAAGCAGAATTTATTCAAAAACTTGTACATGAAAAAGATCACTCGCTGTGGCCTTCAACTCATCATCAACTCATCATTAATTATACTTTGTCCCGAGTTTTTGCTTCCACCACTTTTTGCTTGATATTCGAAAATGTCCAGATTATCTGTTTAAAAAACGCCCTCTCTACCGCTTCAGGTTTCAATACACATCCAAAAAACTGTACTTCTTTTTTCACAGGTATGGGTATTTTTGTTAAAAATAATCAAAAAGTGATGGAAGCAATAATTTGGGACAGACTATAACAATTGTTATTTCCATACCTACGTCGACTTGATATATCCCAGTGAACTTGAAATAAAAGATAACACTGCGTCACCTGTTACATATTTGGATATTTTACTCGAAATGGGCATTGATGGTAACCTAAAAGCAAAACTTTTTGATAAACGCGATGACTTTTCTTTTCTTATGTAGCAATAAACCTTCATCACCTGGTAATTTTTGTTTCTCAGTTTATTCGATACGTAAGAACATGCTCATCGCATGAACAGTTTATAAGGCGAGGGAAGCACCTTACAAACAAAGTTACAGAACAGGACTATCAACAGTTCGTTTGAATTCAAATATTTTTTTAATATGGAAAGATGAAGGTTTTTCAAAATGTTATTGTTTGATGAATGGACTTGGTCTGAATCTTAGAATTACTGTTTGAGCAGTTTATGTATATACAATATGGTTGGTCAAATACAGCAGTTTGAATCGAAATGTTTTACTAATACTTTTAATGTGTCAAAATATTTAAGACAAAGATTCACTGCACTTCTTATTATGCAGTGAAATTAACGAGATGTTTTAAAATGAATTTGTGTTTATCCTTTTTATGTTCAAAACAAAATTTTAATACACAGTATTCAATGATGTCACTCGCTAAGTCACCCAGCTTCAGAAAATTTAACTTTATGTTGTAACTTTAATTTTCTGAACTTCATTTTTCAACAACGATTGATAAACAAGTTCTACAACTTATATTACAGTTATATAAATCGTTTCACGAATTTTAAGAGCTTATTAATATGGGAGGGAGCCAGAGTCCCTAACGAGAACCAAATGTGCAAGCGGGAGACCATCATACCCTGTCAACTTTACAAAGTGTCCCAAATGACCATAATAACGCCTCTGTGTAAAAAAAATTTCGAGAAGTTTTAAAGATGAGCAATAACCTTCCTACTATTAAAGGGGGAAAATGAATTTTTCGATTGGCAGTTCTTGCAAAAATGGAATCGAGAAGTTTTCAAGATGACCAATAACCTTCCTATTATTAAAAGGGTAAAAATGAATTTTTCGATTGGCAGTTCTTGTAAAAAAAAATTTAAAAATAGGTTTTTTAAATTGACGTCTTCCTTTTCTAGTATAAATTCTTTAAATACCAATTGAGAATTATTTCAACTTGTAAAAAGAAACATGATATCGTAGGTATTGCAGCAAAGTCTTTAGTTGCACATTATTTTATGTTTTAAACCTCTGGTTCTTATACTTCTAGTTGTAACACAAAAAAACCTAGAAAATGTTTTGTAACATTATATCCATTCTGTATTTTGAATAAGAACATTAAACTTTATATTTTTGTTCCTCTTTACCAGCTGTACATAGTAATTTACATTTAAAATTAATTTTCTTTTATCGTTATAGATTTTTGTATTTTAATCAACAGAACATAGGTCACTGTGGTATTTTCGTTTTATAGATGTGAGGATGAAGAATCACAATTATACCGATGTTTTAACGTACAAACTAGTGCTTTTTGTTTTGTGTTTGACGTTTTTAAGCTCCTAATTGCCATTGCAGCGCAGGTGATTAATAAGGCTCTTGCGTTTCTTCTTTTTATAAGTTTACTTAGATCAATATCCTTTTGTTTTGAAATTCAAAACATCATCAAAATATCATTAATCATTGAACCACAATACGACTTTAATTTTGAAAATAAAATTTGTCAGTTTGAATCTATACATATTTTATAGAACAAGAACAAAATTATGTGTAAACATTGGATTGTTTCAATAAAATGTTGCTTTTTTTCGTTGATAAGATTATTGATGAACACATTTAATTAGTTTTTCTTCATTACCACGAGTAATTTTGTCAAAAAAATAATAATTCAATACTGTATATTATTTGTTAACAAATAAGACGAAAGCTATTTTCATAAAAATGAATTCTTACCTCTGTATCTCTCTTTTAACATGACTTTTAGCATTCCAACTTTGGTCGAAAATGCAAAATGCATAAGTAAACCATTTTGTACATAAAATATAAATTCTTAAATCGTGTCCATTTCCCTTTAAAACACAGATATATGAATAATGTAATTCGTGCATACTGAACTTTAAAAAAAATCGCCGACTTTCAGAGTTGTTAACTTTTAAAACTGCATTTTACTATGGCTTATAGTGACCTTTAAACCTCGTAAACGGAGACATGGACTATATGAATAACATAATATCATTATATTTCGTATAATAGTCATCAAAAAAAAATCTTTGTACTTGATAAATGTTTGATTTGCCTTTAGATTAAGCAAACGTAAGAATAAATATTTCATCTATTCATATTTTTTTATCAGTCACGATGATAAAAAATATTTTCATCACATAAACAAAATCGGTGTATTGTTATAGTTTAAAAGTAAGTATTCGAGCACAAAGTAAGCGATTCCTGCAAGGGACCCCAAATAATGTGTATATTTTTAAGTTTTAATTTTTAAAAACTTTATATAAATATAAAAGAGTGTGTGGTATCTTTTAAGAACTTAAAATTTGGTTTCTTTCTTTTACATTTCCATTACATAAATTTTTTAAGTACAACATTATTTTTTTCATTATATTTTGTTCAATGAATAAAAATTCTATGATACTTAATCTTCAGGAAAACAAAATTTTTTTTTTCAATTTAACTTCCAAAAGTTTACCATTTTATCAATAAACTTGAGCATTATTTTAAAACAAAGACATAACACAGACCCTATTTACACGACAATTAATTCTGTTGTCTGTTCTTTTCTGGAAAGGAATGAAATGACATTCCAATTTTAGTTGAATATTAATAATGTCTTAGTATCCTCAAATCGTGACTATGTCTCTTAGCTCTTTTTTTTTTTTTTAATTTATCATGCCCCCTTCAAAAAAGGGAGGGCATATTGCTTTGCTGCTGTCTGTCTGCCGGTCGGTCCACCAACAGTTTCTGTTCATTTTCTTCGCAAAGGATGAACATATTGAAATGAAATTTGGTACACAGGTTTATAATGATCAAATCTAGGTCACGTTCGATATTGAGTACGATCGAGCAATTTTCGACAGAGTTATGGCCCTTGGACGTAGAAAAATTCGTTATTTGCAGTTTCCGCTCATTTTCTTCGCAAAGGATGAACATATTGGAATAAAATTTAGTATACAGGTTTATCATGATAATATCTAAGTTAAGTTCGATATTGGGTACGATCGAGCAATTTTCGACAGAGTTATGGCCCTTGGACGTAAAAAAAAAATTCCAGTTATTTGCAGTTTCCGCTCATTTTCTTCGCAGAGGATGAACATATTGGAATAAAATTAAGTATACAGGTTTATCATGATAATATCTAAATAAAGTTCGATATTGGGTATGATCGAGCAATTTTCGACAGAGTTATGGCCCTTGGACGTAAAAAAAATATCCAGTTATTTGCAGTTTCCTCTCATTTTCTTCACAGAGGATGAACATATTGGAATGAAATTTGGTATACAGGTTTATCTGATTCATGTAAAATCGCGAGAAGCACCCTTCGCGGATTTTTAATCTCGCCATTGTTTTCTGAGTTGAAATCTATAAGAAATAAGGATAAAAGGTCCGCGTTCGCGATTTTATATTCTCGCGACAGTTCGTGTGACATTTATTTTGGACTATTGTTGTTGGTAAGTAACCCGTTACCTCGTATCCATTATATATCAACTTACTTCTTGCTCGTTTACAGAAGCATGATCACAATTTTGGTTACCGTAATCAGTTGTCGAGTTATAAGCGAGACACAGAGCTCACAATCCTTTGTTGTCAGATAGAATCAAAGTACTGAATTAGAACTGAAAGCCGAGCTCTTTTGGTGTGCCATTATGCAGCATAGTGTGTAGTAAAAACTGGCAATCTCTCTCTCTCTCTTTCTCTCTCTCTCTCTCTCTCTCTCTCTCTCTCTCTCTCTCTCTCTCTCTCTCTCATGCTTTTTATGTCGGAAATGCGCCAGAGAGCGACTGAATTGTTTTGTAAGCGGCTATGAATAAAAATATGTCTGTCTAGTAGAAAAAAATCAACAGTTGCATTTAAATTTGAAACAAGCGTTATAAAAATCAACTCCCTTCCCTTCATTACTTCTATGTGCAGCCAAACACCAATGATTTGAAAAGTAGTTCATGGAAATTCATGTGCATTGTATATGTGCCCAAAACGCATAGTCTTCTTTTAAAAACATGTAATTAATAAGAAAAGGAAAAATTTCAACGCTAAATTTATTCGCAAACAAATAAAAATCAATAGATTTGACAAAACGCGGCTCTCTATGTAACTATTTGGTATAGCGGAAGCCTTTACTTTGACGCTGCTCGGTTTTTTGTTTACATTTGAAGTTGTGCTATTTGTAGTATCATTGGCGATTTGCCTGCCTACAGCCAGGACTCTGCTTTCAGCAAAGCCCGGCTAAAAATGAGCTTGAAAAACAACTCTATCGATTAAATGAACCAATATAAACAAAAACATGGCAAGAGCATTGTTTACATAACAAAGAATTATGACTTTGTATCTTGCGTATAACTCTACGAATGACACTCAAATTTTGGTTGATCATTAGACACGCATGACTAAACCATAATGTAAACTGAAAAAATAAATGAAATATGAAATTTGAACAACATCGTGAACATACTCCTTTAAAGAACCCGTTCTCATAATTTTTGTGTAAATTGCCCTTGTAAGAGGGTCTGACTCTTCATATGAACAAACCTGAAAGCCAATTACTCAGTAAGTATGCATTGTGTTAAGTCGGTTTGAAGATCTTATTTTGAAAAAATCAAGAGGCTAAGAGGCCACTTCTCTCAAATGAGCAACAATAGCTATAATTAACTTATTATTTTTCAAGCCAAATCCTCCACAATTTGTTTGCTCTTTTTTCTCTAAAATCATTGCTCTCTCTAGGCAAGTTTTAAATCTGTTATTTAAATAAGCAAACAGTATTTTTATCGAAACTTTGTGATGGAAACCGCTCTAAGAAAAAACCCTCTGAGAGCATCATTATGTAAATGTACATGAACTCCTTCATAACAATTGTGATGGCAAACAATAACAAGGAATTATACTACGAAAAATTTACAGAAATGAAAATAAATTGACATAATTTTAAATGACTGAAAAGCTTTAAATTAAAAAAATCAACAACAAAATGCCAGTGACAATGGACGTCACATTTACCCACACACTAGGTGTGGTCAGACTTGATCTGTGTGATCACTTTATTCCGTTTATTTCTCTGGTTTCTGTCTGTCCCGGAGTTCTCCTTGTACCACGAGTTGAGTGCGGCCAGGTTTGTCGGTAGCTCTACTCCTCGGGTTTCCGGTAGATATAACACAATGCCCGCCACAACGAGACACAGCACGGAGAAAATTGTCCCCGGGGCCCACGGCACGTACGCCGCCTGTATTGTAAATAGAAATGGGCATGGAGAACCAAAATCTTACATTTGAGATGATATGACATGAAGCATGTTTACTGGAGTCATTTAATTTCGTGGGGCCAATTTTCGTGGATTGTAGATTATTTGATTATTCGTGGGGATGTCATTTCGTGGGGCGTCGATTGTTAGTTTCAGTATGAAAACTGATTTTTCATAGTTTTGTCGAGAATGTCAATTCGTGGGTGGGAGCAGGGATAGGGTCATTTACTTTCAAAAGTAATCGGTTAAATTACAATTACTTTGGGTTTTAATAGTAATCGATTACAAGCTGATTACATCCAGTTTTAGAAGTAATCGATTACATTAGATTACTTTTCCTTCTTGTAATCCTAATTATTTTACCAGTATTTGGTGGGAGATTTTTCTCTGTTTTTATTTTTATCTCAGTTTAGATGTTTAATGCTTTGGAAAGAAAAAATACATTTTTCACAGGAGTAAATATTCTTATATTAAGTTTAAATTCATCAATTTTTTATGCTTTTTCAGTACACTTTATCATTATTAATGGGGTTTTTTTTTGAGATGCGTAAATATGTCTGTGTTCTAAAAAGAAAGGACATTAATTCATTCATCAAATTAGACAGAGTTTTGATTATTATATATAATATATAGATTAAACAGAAAACCGTTTACACATAATTGACTGTATTGATTTGTGTTGAACTTAGACTACAAATATTGGTATAGACTTTTACTACAATGAACACAATGGTTGACTAGGAACACTTTGTTATCATTGCTGTTATAACGGTACTATCTTAGGGTATATTCCCGTTTTCCATACATATGACAATTAGTTACACAAGAGGCCCAGATGACACATCGCTCACCTGAGCAATAGTTGCCTTAACTCTGATCAAATTAGAATTACAGTACAGTATCAAAATATCTTGACAAATCAGTATAGTAGATCTTGCTCAAAAAATTGAAAAATCTAAAGAGTTTTATCCACCTATTTTAAAGGTAAATATCAAGCCCCTTTTGATGTTGTACCTGTAAGAAGATTTTTCTCTATACCCATGTGACCCCCCCCCCCCCCCCCACACACACACTTTATGGCCCCACTTTTCTCATGGTTTGATCAAATTTTAATCTATACAACTCATGCTTTCACGCAAGTTACTTCCCCTGGGGACCATGATTTAAACAATCTTTACTATCTGAGGATGCTTCCACTCAAATTTGAGCTTTTCTGGTCTTATAGGTTTTTAGAAGAAGATTTTCAAAGATTTTCTCTATATACTCCATTGTAAAGCTTGACCCACCCACCCCCACTGTGACCCAACCCTACCCCCGGGGACCATGATTTGAACAAACTTGAATCTACGCTGTCTGAGGATGCTTTCACACAAATTTAACCTTTTCTGGCCAAATGGTTTTTGAGAAGATTTTCTCTATACTTTTCCATGTAAAACTTGACCCACCCCCCTATTTGTGGCCCCACCCTACCCCCCGGGACCATGATTTGAACAAACTTGAATCTACACTTCCAGAGGATGCCTGCACACAAGTTTAAGCTTTTTTGGCCAAATAGTTTTTGAGAAGAAGATTTTTAAAGATTTTCTCTAAACATTCTTATTTAAAAATTCATCCCCCATTTTGGCCCCACCCTACCTTCAGAGACCATGAAGAACAAACTTTAATAAACACTACTTGACGATGCTTCCATACAAGTTACGGCTTTTCTGGCCATATGTTTTTTTTTAAAAAGATTTTTGAATACCAATAAATTTTCAATAATTCTAAATTACAGTGTATTTCCCCTTGTGGCCCTTCATTTGCACAAACTTGAATTCTCTACACCCAGTGATGCCTTGTGCAAAGTTTGGTTGAAATCTGCCCAGTGGTTCTGAAGACGAAGATGAAAATGTGAAAAGTTTACACACAACGGACAAATTTTGATCGGCTTTCATCTCAGGTGAGCTAAAACAATAAATGTGAATTGTGTTTTGATAACACTTATAGTTTGCTGTTTACCTGTAATTTTAAGATGCATTTTTATATGATCAATAGAATATGTCAATAGATTGAATTGATACATATACCAGGAAACCTTTTGTTGCAATTACTTAGAGGTTGGACAATTTTTTAGGCCAGATTGACTGGTTTAATTACACTACATTCATGTCCGTAAATTTTTTTTATTTGGTCTCTTAAGAGGCGGCTAAATAATGGTGTAAACTAACTCTAAGAAATATTTTTGTTAATGCTTACAAACAACCCAGCAAATGGAGCCAGCATTCCACCAATTCGCGCAATGGCTGAAGCAAAGCCTATACCGACACTTCTACAAACAGAAATGTGGGTTAAGGTGAGATGTGAGATACATGTATATGTAGTGCTGTTTATGGTACTGGTCAATGTAAAATGTTAAATAAATCATAGAATGGATATGTATTATTATCTTATGCAGGTATTTTCACCGTTGTAAATTGATAGATCAAAAGTACTACTGTGGTTTCATTAATATTCAAGGGTATCAATTTTCGTGGATAAAGTGAAAATCACAGTTTCAAGAAAACGTAAATTCGTGGCCAATGACCCTATCAATACAAGCTGTTAATAGAAATTGCACTTCAATGAACATTTAATTTCGTGGATCAATTTAATAACGAAATCCACGAAAATTGGTATTCAACGAATATTGATGAAACCACAGTAGTATTTGAACTACTAGTAATTGTGATTTATCCAATATTGATAAACTTAATCATCTCATGCAGATTATTTCATATTTTAAGTCAATAATTCCTATTCTTTTCCGGATAAATTGTGTGGCTCGGTGCTATAAATTCCTGATTTCAATATTGTATGCGCATGTGACCAAGAATACTAATATTCTATAACATTTCGTCAAAACATTGACGTAGACACATATTAAATGAGATGTTTTTGTCATCGTTCTTAATTATCAAAGAAAAGTACATGGATTGTCCAGAGCTCACCTAAGGTTTGTGGGGTACAGCTCCGGGGTATACAAAAACACAGCGCTGAATGCTGCCGTTATCGCCATTTTCCCCGTGAAAGAAAAAGCTACTGACGCAGTCGTCATGTCACTGTTACCATCTGAAATAAAAAGATTGCTTTAAATGTTTATACAAGTATTAGTGAAGAGTATGGAAGAAGCTATTATACTGTTCAATTCTATGTACATATTACCATCCTTCCTCAATACGATTATAAGTGACTTAAAATCATACCACCAAAGAGGTTGTTTTAATCGTTATATGATATTATGTAAATGCTTAATTACATTTGTTGAAGAAATCAACAAGGTATTACAATGTGAATCTTTAACAAACAACAAGAGGTCCAGGGGCCACATCGCTCATCTGAGCAACAATTGCCTTAATTCTGATCAAATTAGTATTACAGTATCAAAATATCTTGACAACTAAGTACAGTAGATCTTGCTAAAAAAAATTGAAAATCTGCAAATTTTTACCCACCTCTTTTTTTTGGGTAAATACTTAGCCCCTTTTGTTGTTGTACCTGTAAGAAGATTTTTCTCTATCCTATATACCCCTACCCCCCATTTCGTGGCCCCAATTTTCTCTAGGGAATCATGGTTTCATCAAACTTAAATCTGCATAACCTGTGCTTTCACACTAAGTACTGAGTTTTGGACTGAAAACTTTCCAAGAATATTTTTTAAGTTTTTCTCTTTTTATTCCTATGTAAAAATTCAAACTGCCATCACGGCCCCGCCCTACCACTAGGGACTGTGATTTTGCAAACTTGAATTTACACTACCCAAGGATGCCTCTATACAAGTTTAAGCTTTTCTGGCCAAATAGTCTTTCAAAAGAAGGTCTTTAAAGATTTTCTCTATATATTCCTATGTAAAAATTCATCCCCCATTGTGGCCTCACTCTACCCCTGGACTATTATTTAAACAAATTTGAATGTATATGATCTGGGGATGCTTCCACTCAAATTTGGGCTTTGCTGGCCTAATAGTTTTGAGAAGAAGATTTTTAAAGATTTTCTCTATATATAAAAATTTATCCCCCATTGTGGCCCCGCCCTACCCCCAGGGACCATGATTTGAACAAACTTGAATCTACATTATCTGAGGATGGTTACACACCAATTTGAGCTTTCTTGGCCAAATAGTTTTTAAAAGAATTTTTTTAAAGATTTTGTCTATATATTCCTGTATAAAATTTATCCCTCAATTGTGGCCCCACCCTACCCCCGGGGACCATGATTTGAACAAACTTGAATCTACACTATCTGAGGATGCTCCAATTTTAATTTGAGCTTTCCTGGCCTAATAGTTTTTTAGAAGAAGATTTTAAAAGATTTTCTCTATATATTCCTATGTAAAACTTGATCCCCCCTTGTGGCCCCACCCTACCCCCAGGGACTATGGTTTGAACAAACTTGAATCTACACTACCTGAAGATGCTTCCAATTAAATTTGAGCTTTCCTGGCCTAATACTTTTTGAGAAGAAGATTTTTAAAGATTTTCTCTATATATTCCTATGTAAAACTTGATCCCTCAATTGTGGCCCCACCCTACCCCCGGGGACCATGATTTGAACAAACTTGAATCTACACTATCTGAGGATGCTCCAATTTTAATTTGAGCTTTTCTTTCCTAACAGTTTTTGAGAAGAAGATTTTTAAAGATTTTCTCTATATATTCCTATGTAAAACTTGATCCCCCAATTATGGCCCCTCCCTACCCCCGGGGACCATGATTTGAACAAACTTGAATCTACACTACCTGAGGATGCCTCCACACAAGTTTAAACTTTTCAGGCTGAACAGTTTTTGAGAAGAAGATTTTTGAAAAATACCAATAAATTTTCAATAATTGTCAATTATCTCCCCTTTAAAGAGGGCGTGGCCCTTCATTTGAATAAACTTGAATTCCCTTTACCTAGTGGTGCTTTGTGCCAAATTTGGTTGAAATATGCCCAGTGGTTCTTGATAAGAAGATGAAAATGTGAAAAGTTTACAACGACGACGACGACAACAACTACGACGACGACAACAATGACGACGACGACTACGACGACGACAACGACAGACAACGGACAAATTGTGATCAGAAAAGCTCACTTGAGCCTTTGGCTCAGGTGAGCTAAAAACCGGATGAAAATTTACTCGTTATGCATGTAAATGCCTAATTATTTGTTGTTGAAGAAAATAACAAGGTACTACGATATGAGTTTTAAACAAATAAAGACCGGATGAAAAAGCATTGTTTCCAACCTGCAAAATGGTTGAGTAGAGTAGCGGCCGCCAAGGCCACCCCGGTAACCAGGTGAAGTATGGCAACCGCCGGACGCCGACCCATGCTGTAAATAAGTCGTCAATACATTAATATTACATCCCTACAATTCCACCTCATACCTGCTTATCATGTGTACGTTACCTGTATGCGTCATATTTACCGTTGTAACAGGAACATCTCAACAAAACACGCTACGTACTCCATCGTCCCGTTCAGGAAAAAGTTCATGTACATGTTCCCAGCCAAGGATGTCGAGGTCAAGGTTAAAGCATAATAGGTCAAGTTGATCGTGATCCTGAAAACAATTAAAATGTCTTAACAAATATCCTATCTGAAACCATCCGGATAAATATCGAGATAAATCTTACCATGAGAACCAAATGATCATTGAGTTCACACACAGACGTCTGGTCCTCAGTACTGTGATTATACTGTAGCGTTCTACGCTGTAATCTTTGCTTTCTTTTTCTTGGACAGTTTGGGTCTCGGGGGTCACAGGAATGCCATTCAATTCCATGACCTCGCCCGTCTCCCTTTGATCCCTCCCCCAGGTGTCCGCCATTTTGTCGGCGCCATTATACAGCAATGTCTTTGTTTCCGCGGCTTTTAGCGATGCTTTGGCTATGACCTCCTCATAGCTGACATTGTTCCACCGCGCGGCCTTCCTCACTATCCTCTCGGCCTCCTTGACCCGGCCATTCATGAGGAGCCACCGAACAGATTCTTCTTGCACCCTTAGTAGAGACAAAATTAATCCAGAATTAACCAAAATTAAGTAGTCTTTGCAAATTTCGTATCAATAGATTTTAACGACGATAAAATAGTTCAACTAATAAGGTTATCAAATGTTTTCTTGTCAGTTTTATCAATCAAACTAAATTAATACAAAAATAAACTTAGCCATAAAAGTCTAAATGATAATGTCAACAATCGGCCATGCATCTCTGCCGTCTACGTTTTAGCCACTTAGTTAAAACATAAATTTGAAATTAAAAAAAAATTCAAGCGCTTTCAAAAGCCTACAAACAATTCAACCCCGTATATCATAATATTTTTGCATCATGTTTTCGTTTCTTTAGTTCAAACTCGTCTACATGTAACTTTCTTTGAAAATTTTGGTGGATCATTGAATTTGAGACGTGAAATTGCATCTGACAAAGAGGTTAAACCATTGCCAGCCAGTCATGATGATACAAAATCCCTCATTACCCCAAACATGATGATACAAAATCTCTCGTTACCCCGTCCACTTACCAGTACTGAATGAGAGAGAATGAGGAATAAAGAGTAAAGGCCAGCTGTAAGTATCTCCAGGAGTAGCTCTGCATCAGGTAACCAAACAAAGAGATAGCACACACACCGGTGGACCAGAACAGCAGGGAGGAGATCTCCACCAGGTACCGGCTGTTGGTCGGGACCCATTCCAACGCTATAACTGCACCGGACATGGCGACTCCCTGACAAAGAAAATGCGCATGCACAAGCAGATTAGTTGTCTTTTAAAAAGTTCTTGTTAAAAGAGATAGGTGTTATTGTTGTTGGGTTTTTGGGGGGTTTTTTTATTCCTTTTTTTAAATATAGGAACTTATTGAGTTAAAAGAATCATTAAATACTTAGTATTTATGGGTGTTTTTTTACCTGTTGGATAGCTCCTGTGATAAACCTTAAAATGATCAGCACGGTGTAATTTGGAGCAAAGGCCACACCAAAGCCAACCAGATAGAGGGCGATGTGGGAGCTCAGGTGGATGGTCTTCCGACCGAATCTGTCCGCCATGGAAGACGCAAGCATGGCGCCCAAACCTTGTCCCACCATCGTCATTGTCTGCGTGAGCTCTGCCAGCGCTGCATTGTCACAGACAAGGTCAAGCTACAATAGAAACGGACCAATCAGATCATTCTGGAACAGCGTTAAGAAATATTAACCGATAAATTGGTCTACCTCAGTAACGAAAGTCGCGTCTTTCGGAGTGGAGTAGGAGTATCCATTCGGACAGTCTCGCTCCTCTAGCAGCACGGATCCGTTCGTGTTGTTCCTGTAAATGTTCACGCTACACTTGTCGTAGGTCACAAAAATGTCGGCGTCACCAGGAAACTGTGCCGACAGAAGAGTGAGGTTCTCTATTGGTGCACATTGAAAGGTCGGTCTGTATCCTGAGAACAAAAATATTGAAAGGTTTCATGGTTGTTTTTTATCCATAACTGATTTGATTTAATTGATTTTTTTTATATTAAAAAGTAGAATGTTAAGGTATTTTTGTTGATAAATGTCTTACCAATAAAAACCACGTTCAGTAGCTGGAAGCACAAGGATAAGATTGCTATCCACGAAACGAGCAGTTGAGTGATCTGGAACTTTCCAAACTTTCCCAGAGCAATCCAGATCTCGTCGACATTAGTGTACGGGTCCATAGTTGTACCTCTCTATTCGCCCAAACAACTACTGTAGTAACTACGTTTTACGAAGGTTCACAGTTTGTGCGTGTACTTGCATACGATGATCTTCAGATTAGCCATAGACGATCACTTAAACTAAATTTTAAGATAAAAGTATCCCCTACAGGCACGTAGCATCAGGGGGGGCTAGGGGGGGCCTGGCCCCCCACTTTTTCTCGCAGCAACGAATTTTTTAAAATTTACATATAAAAAATTGAATTACCATGGAGTTGGCCCCCCCACTTTTTTGGGGGGGGGATGTAAAAAATTGATATGTAATTAAGGAAATTAGGATTGAAATTGAAGTTATATATTGCGCCACCCCCCCCCCCCCCCCTCCCCCCCGGATTAGGATTTAGAAGATTTTGGGAAAGTGTTATTTGCCTTTTTTTTTTTTTTTTTTTTTTGCTTGTCAAGATTTTTTGGATGAATCTGGCCCCCCCCACTTTCAAAAACGATGCTACGTGCCTGCCCTATAAGTCACGATATGTATTGTTATTCGGGGAAAATGTCCTACCGGGGAATGCATCACGCTTTATAATTTTCTATATGCTTTGAGATATCTGTATTTAGAGTATTTGAAAGATTTATTTGATTACCGTTTTCAGATTCATATATCTGGTACACAATGTACTAATTATATTCTAAGAAATTAAAATATCTTTAAAGTATTTCGTATTAAAGCAAAGGAATGCTGCGTGATTTTCATTCTTTGTAATTAGAGGGACAGCCTCTTAAACTTTATTAAATTGGTAGACCTCTGACAAATTGAGAGTTTGACAATTTGAGTCCGTAACTGACCATTTCAGGAAACACATCAGAGAGGAGAATTAATTCAGTTTCATTACCGATTCTGTATTAACAAAGCCATGCTTTATTTGATTTTATATGAAATCAATGGTAGCGAGTTTTTAAATTTGTCCCATCAGTTAAGCACTTGAAAATCATAAGCACTGAACTCCGAGATAAAGAATCCAGGAATAATCTAGTTTATATTAAGTATTTATATAGATACTGTATACAGGGAAATATTCGCCCCCGTTTTATTTTCGCCCCTTTCGCCATCGTTGTCAGCAGGCTAATTTAAGAGGGGGCGAATTCCAATGTTCCAAGTTATCTCTTTAGTACACATGCGTGTCTGTGTGAATTCAAAACTAGGCGAAACTGTTTGCAAGTGTAGATGGGCGAAAATAACACGGGGCGAAAATAACCCTGTATACAGTATTTGTTTGCATGTAACATGAACTTTTTTCAGAGAAAAGCAATAATAAGTAAGGTTCATAAACTATAGTTTACGATTTCTATGTATCATCTTCAATAAGCTGTGAACAATGAGCGAAAAAAGTACAGGGTTTCCAAGTTTCATGATTTCACTGGAAGAAATATCTATTAGGCGTTTGTCTTCTTTTTTGTTGTCTGCTTTTTGTGCCACTCTTCAAGTTCGCCAATGGTCGACGGGAGTTCGACCCCACGTGTCTCTGGTAGATTGGTCACTGCCACTGTGACGAGGAAGCACATACAGGTAAAAATAGCAGCAGGAGCCCACGACGCCTGCTTGGCCTGTCAAATACGCAAATAAAAATTTACAAACTATGCATGTCAACAAATCGATTTAAAGCGTAGACCAGTAGAAAAAAACATATACTCAAATGTACGTATCTATAAAACAATTCAATATATGGACAGGTTTATTTTACAAACTGGATTCATTGCAAAAGATTCAGATTTTATCAAAGATAGCTTGTGTTAAATACTATCAATCTTAGTCTATCTTATAATTCAGTTCAAGGTAAAAATATGTAACAAACTGAACCTTGGAGATATTTCCATACAGTAAAAATATAATCTTACTGTTACGTTAAAATGTGAATATCATTGAGGGTGACTTTTAATTAATGTCTTTTACATATATGTTTGTTGAAACAAATAATCGATCTGAAGAAATATATCAAATGTATCTGCATGCTATATCTTTTTCGAGAGATTGCTTAAGGTCGCACCAAGGTTCCAGCAAAAGGGGACAACATGCCACCAAGACGAGCGAAAGCAGACGACATCCCAATTCCAACATTCCTGGAACAATCAACAGTAAACGCAAATTGATAAAACTGAACGCGAAATTTATCTAAAATAACATATTAATGATAGATAACAACATTTATTTATCTAAGGATCTTCAATTCAAGGTAAAATTATTTACAGATTTAAAAAAAAAAAAAGGTTGCCTTAACTTGTATATAACTCGAGGGAAAATGAAACCACCTCCATAAAAAAATGGGTGGATTGTATCTACTTGCCTTAGATTGGTAGGATAAAGTTCTGGTGTAAAGAGAAATATCGTGCTAAAAGAGCCGGTGATGGCCATTTTACCAATCAAGGTGAAAACTAATGATGTCGTTGTCATTGAGGATTCCACCCCTGTAACAAAGAAAACTGATCTTTTATCACAGGAATTTATTAAAAATTGGAGTGAGCCTTTACATAGAGAAAGAGAGATGGGTTCTCTCCGGGTACTCCGGCTTCTTCCCACACCAATGACCCCCTCGCGCTGACACCCGTGCCAACGAAAGATATTAATATAAGTTGTAGAACTTGTTTATTATTCGTTGTAAAATAAATAAAGGTCAGGTTTCAGAGAGAGAGAGAGAGAGAGAGAGAGAGAGAGAGAGAGAGAGAGAGAGAGAGAGAGAGAGAGAGGTGAATTTAGTATTGTCAGACGTCAGACAGTGGATTCCATCACCAAGATAGGATTAAGTCATACCAGTAGTTAAAAACTGGACATAATTTTTACCTCCAAAAGAATGGACCAGGGTTGCAATCAGCAGGGCTATAGCAGAGGTGGCGTGGAAAATAATGGTGATAGACCTCCGACCAATTCTATGTTACAGGTTTTCAGTACACACATTTGGCAAAAAACAGGTTAAAACAAAACTTCCATGTTACAATTTTAGGAAATTGAATCGTATACTGTTTTTTTTATTTACTGATAGTAAAGAATAGTAATAAAAAGAAATGATGTAAGAAAGTTCGGTTTAAACAATTTAAAAGTCCTGATTTAGCTTGTTACCTTTTCATCATGTTATACTCTAGAAAACATGCAACATACTCCACAGCTCCCGATAAAAAATAGTTCAAGAATCGATTCCCGGCCAAAGTTGTCGCTGTCAGTGTCAGACCAAAATAGGTCAAACTGTCAGTCAGCCTAAAATAGTGACCAATGAAAACTAGTCAAAATAGGATACAGAAGGTGAGTTTGAGCATGCATACTATCTAGTCTATATACTATTTAGTCCATATAATGTACACTTTAAAAAAACATAGGACATTCAAAATTTAGGATGGTGTATGCGTACCATGTAAACCACATGATCACAGAATTCTTGAGGATATATTTATTTCTGAATATTGAGATCACGGAGTACCGTTCTACAGTAAAACCGTTGTCATCTCTGTGAGACTTAACACTCCCAGAATTCTCTACATGACCCACTTCCTGTATGTGCTCTTTTGACATTTCTGTTCCTTCTAATTCACGAGAAATCGTATCAAGACTGTTGGCATGTACTGCATCAGTTGATATGACGTCATCAAAGTTGACTTTGTTCCACTTAGCTGCCCTTCGCAGTATTTGTTCTGCTTCCTTTGTTTTCCCGTTCATCAGTAACCATCTGACCGATTCATCCTGAATCCTGGCAATTGGACACAAAATTACTGAAATATTATAGACCCTTCTCTACAGAAAAAATCTCAGAGACCTTAAAACAAAATACAACCCCCTCTATAAACAGACAAAATATGCGTATGTTACTAGCTTTGTTTACGTAAAGACCAATTTTGCAAGCAACGTAGAATTGTAAAAAAAAAATTAGCTAAACACGCATGCATTGATAAGGATGTTACATAAAAAAAGCCTAGCAAAGATAAAATGATGGCGATTTAGTTGCGTACCAATACTGGATCAGGCTGTAGGAGGAACAGAGGGTCAGAGCGATCTGGAACTCCCGCCACGTGTTGTCTCGCATCAGGTAAGCTATCGGGGTCACAAGGACCACTCCTGTTGTCCAGAAAAGGAGACCGAGCACCTCACATATAAAGCGACTCTCCTCGGGGACCCACTCCATTGCTATAACGGCCCCCACCACAGCTAGAGCCTGGGTGATAGTATTGCATAAATTATTGATAAAAAATTTGAACTCCGTGCATTTTATTAAAAAAAGTCATCGTTATTCATGGTTTCCATAAGTTTTGCACCTCACCTGCTGCAGTGCTCCAGAAATGAACCTTAGAATAATCAGAACCGTGTAGTTGGGAGCAAACGCAACACCGAGTCCGGCTAGGAAAATGCCGATATGGGCTCCCACCTGTACCACCTTCCTACCGTACCTGTCTGATATGACAGAGGAGAGCACCGCCCCGAGGCCCATACCGGCCATGGTCAGCATCTGTGAGACCTCGGCCAGACTCCCGTCATCACACACCAGGTCAAACTAAAGGGGGAGTCACAAAAGGGAGTTGATATCATAATAAACTGTGTATCATTAATATTATAAACTGTATCAAGATAAAACCTCGTGTATATCCAACTGTATAAATTAAATTACACGCGTTATTATATATTAAATAAAAGTTTTAACTAAAACTGTTTAAATTTTACAAAAATATATGGTGTGAAAAAAAGAAAAAAGAACGTTTAATTGCAACAAAGAGATGGCCATGATCGATTGCAACAGTGAGCACCTCTGTGACCAGACTCCGGTCACGTGGTATGTCATACTGGTAGCCCGCGGGGCACGGAATCTCCTGTCGTAGGGTGGTGCCATTGGTCACGTTTCTGTATATTACAACACCGCATTCTTTGTATTCCACCCTCACGTTCCTCGTGACGTCACTGGTGTTTAGGTAAGTGGAGTTCTCTATTGGTGCGCACTGAACTACGGGCTTGTGCCCTAAAATGTGTAGGAAGAACAGATCAAATACAGGGCAATACATTCTATCTCAGTCATTCTCCTTTAAAAGGGTCCAATTTGAATTATTATAATTTCATGTTAAATACTGAATTTCAAGAAATTATAATATAACGCCCGTTACCGGCTTTAATACACACAGCTACAATCAAGTAAGTTTTTCCGGCAAAGTTTTTAAAAAAAAATTATTGTTAATTAAGGAAAAGACACATTTCAATATTAATTTCGTGTACAATATTAAGCAGTTAACTTTCTTGAACATGAAAAGTTTATAGAATAAAAGTTTTGATCACGGTGCATGTGCGGAACAAGGGCGAGGTCCGAATCCCACCTTAAAAATTAAAATGTATTATATTTTCAAAATAATTACCAAAATAGGCCTCGACCCCCCCCCCCCCCCAATAAGATTTTTAGATCCGCTATGTGTGCGTTGCATATCATGAAGACTAATCCAAATAATTATAATACTTGAGATTGAAAACGACATCTCTATAATATGAGTATTTTTAACGCGGTAAAATAAAGAATTACTTCAGTTGTTGTTCTCGATGGTACTTAATACAGCGGAAATACAACCGCTAATATAGAAAAATCAAGAGCAGGTCAAAGATGTATGTATGTGTAAAAAGAAAGAAAACGGAAATACATGCACTTATTGCACTAAATACATTTATTGTACTATAAATGATTATTCATTGCTAGAATAAAGTACTGCTTTGATAAGATTTAACAAAACTGTGATTTCGTCCTCCCCCATGCAAAGAATCTGACCTAGATTTGAAAATGCAAGAAAAGCATCTTATATGATGTTCTTCTGGAAAAGCAAATTATTAAAACAATCTGGCAAATTTATCTTAACAACGTGACCAGAGTAATGGAGTGGCAATTCTAAGAATGACTGGTCTTCTTATTGCATTAATTTGCATTCTCTATTTAGAGATTCGCGTATTCAAGCTAACTTCATTGATGTGAATGACCTGGTGTACACATTGTTTGTTAATTTTGCGGTAGATACGTTTACTGAATAAATGTATGTATTTGGTGCAAGAAGTCTGACGAGTTTGTGAAGTGAAATTATTTAGATGTGTTTATGTGTAGCAAGCATTTCATATACACAACAGTGTACTGGTCGGAAACTAAACTAGGTGTGTGTGTATATATATTTATAACAAAGATAATAGCTATACTAGCTGGTGCAAGTTTTTTAAAAGCAGGGAATAGTACTTTAATATATTTGTGTTTTTGTGTTATATATTATTGAAAATGGTCATTCGTAATTAAGCAGACCAAGGATTCTGACGGTGTGGGTGAGGAATATATTCATTCTTTAAGGGGGGGGGGGGTGGGGGGGGCACATGCTCTTGTTTCATACAAGAGGTCAATTAACTATACACATGATTGTGTATAGTTAAAAGATCTCCTGTATGAAACGCATGTGCGTGTGTGTGTGGGGGGGGGGGATGACCTGGGGCAGGATATCTCGACACGTTACTGTTAGTTCTCTCAAAATAGATAAGGTCAGACTGTAGGTAGAATAAGGAGACTTACCTGTAAACACGGAACTCATCAGGCTAAAGGCCGCCGACCAGATCGTTACCAAGGTGATCAGTAGCTGGACGACCTGATAGCGACCAAACCTGCCTAGTCTCCGCCATATCCGGTCCACATTAGCGCAGGGGTCCATTGAAGCCGTTACTTTATTTAATCTTATCGCAGGAACTCTGGGGCATCAAATTCGGTCGGTTCGTAATAGGTTAACAGCCTAAAAAGTAGTTCGTCTGTGAAGCAAAAATAAAATTCCATTTTCAAATCCCAACTGATGGATATATTTATACTGTTGATGAGACGAATCGCACGTCTGCAAGCCACCCTGAGCAAATACATTTGGACTTTCTACACATGTTACATGCACGAAAGTGTTCGATTTCACACAGTGAGTTGACCAATTACAATACTGGTACGCATTGAGGTGACCAATTGAAGTACTGGTACACATTGAGGTGACCAATTGAAATACTGGTACACATTGAGGTGACCAATTGAAATACTGGCACACATTAAGGTGACCAATAACAATACTGGTACACATGGAGGTGACCAATTGAAATACTGGTACACATTTAGGTGACCAATTACATTACTGGTACACATTAAGGTGACCAATTACATTACTAGCATACATTGAGGTGACCAATTGAAGTACTGGTACACATTTAGGTGACCAATTACATTACTGATACACATTGAGGTGACCAATTACATTACTAGTACACATTGAGGTGACCAATTAAAATACTGGCACACACTGAGGTGACCAATTACATTACTGATACACATTGAGGTGATCAATCACAATACTGATACACATTGAGTTGACCAATTGAAATACTGGCACACACTGAGGTGACCCATCGTATTACTGATACACATTGAGGTGACCAATTACAAAACTGATACACATTAAGGTGACCAATTAAAATACTGGCACACACTGAGGTGACCAATTACAATACTGATACACATCGAGGTGACCAATTGAAATACTGGCACACACTGAGGTGACCAATTGAAATACTGGCACACACTGAGGTGACCAATTACAGTACTGATACACATTGAGGTAACCAATTGAAATACTGGCAAACACTGAGGTGACCAATTACAATACTGATACACATTGAGTTGACCAATTACAATACTGGTACACATTGAGGTGACCAATAACAATACTGGTACACATTGAGGTGACCAATTAAATTACTGATACACATTGAGGTGACCAATTATAATACTGGTACACATTGAGGTGATCAATTACATTACTGATACACATTGAGGTGGCCAATTACAATACTGATACACATTGAGGTGACCAATTACATTACTGGTACACATTGAGGTGACCAATTGAAATACTGGTACACATGGAGGTGACCAATTGAAATACTAGTACACATTGAGGTCACCAATTACAAAACTGGTACACATTGAGGTCACCAATTACAATACTGATATACATTGAGGTGACCAATTGAAATACTAGTACACATTGAGGTGACCAATTACAATACTGGTACACACTGAAGTGATCAATTACAATACTGGTACACATTGAGGTTACCAGTTACAATACTGATACACATTGAGGTGACCAATTACAATACTGGTACACATTAGGGTGACCAATTACAATACTGATACACATTGAGGTGACCAATTGAAATACTAGTACACATTGAGGTGACCAATTACAATACTGGTACACATTGAGGTGATCAATTACAATACTGGTACACATTGTGGTGATCAATTACAATACTGGTACACATTGAGGTGACCAATTGAAATACTAGTACACATTGAGGTCACCAATTACAATACTGGTACACATTGAGGTGACCAATTACAATACTGGTACACATTGAGGTGACCAATTACAATACTCATATACATTGAGGTGACCAATTGAAATACTAGTACACATTGAGATGACCAATTACAATACTGGTACACATTGAGGTGACCAATTACAATACTGGTACACATTGAGGTTACCAATTACAATACTGATACACATTGAGTTGATCAATTACAATACTGATATACATTGAGGTGACCAATTGAAATACTAGTACACATTGAGGTGACCAATTACAATACTGGTACACATTGAGGTGACAAATTACAATACTGGTACACATTGAGGTGACCAATTACAATACTGATACACATTGAGGTGACCAATTACAATACTGATATACATTGAGGTGACCAATTGAAATACTAGTACACACTGAGGTCACCAATTACAATACTGGTACACATTGAGGTGACCAATTACAATACTGATACACATTGAGGTGACCAATTACAATACTGATATACATTGAGGTGACCAATTGAAATACTAGTACACATTGAGGTGACCAATTACAATACTGATACACATTGAGGTGACCAATTACAATACTGGTACACATTGAGGTGACTTGTTCTATGCTGAGTTGTGATGGTCCGCCTTGAGGAGTCACAGACACCGACAATATGTCATGTATGAAGATACTGGTATTTGGTTCAAGATGTTGATACATCTATCAAAATTTCCTGTTATCAGTACAAGATGGCGATGCATTGATCAACATTTTTGCAGAATTGAACTTTTTAAACAATATTTTAATAACACTTTTAACTTATCATGGCATCTAAGTATTTAACAAACTTTATTGAATATCAAGATAGCATATTAATTTTTTTTATTTCAATTCATTTTTAAGGTAAGAAAAATAGATAACATTATCACTCCTGATATATAATAACACTAGGAGGCTGAGGATTGTAGAACCTTTGATATTACTACTCTAAGAATGACCATGTCCATCTTGCTCTTCAAAATATTGAATTAAAAACTTTGCTGTAGATGGGTGAGTTTTATACAAGCTTGTTCTGCACTAGAATTACCAACATAAATTCTAAGGTACATTGTATTCAGAACTAAAAACTGCAATTCCAATATAAGTATTTATTATGCTTACCAAGTTTTGTAAATTAGTACACAAACACAAAAAGTTAATACGTCAAAAAAAACACACAAATAAAACAAATCAAAGATTGAAAATAAACATATTCTTTAAGTCCAAACAAAATGCATATGTAATGTCATATCAAGTACTTATATAAAACAATGAAGCAATTTTAACACAAAAACATTACCGGTAATTACTTTTTTAAACATTTTGCATGACTTAGAGCACTTCAATTCAAAAAGCATAACAAAATAATGAAGCTATCCTTCAGATTTAATAACTAAAAAAGCAAAAAAAACAAAAACCAATTACAAGTGTATAGTTCACCATCAATACATGGGGAACTTTGGGGCTAAAAACAATGGTTAGCAAAATGGCACAAGAGAATGTTCAACTCATAACAAATCCATACTTAAATCAATTACATGTAATAAAAATCAGAGCAAAGGTTTAAGGTGAGTTTTTTCCCATTGTCAATACTGGGATCTTGATCAAATGAAAATTATTTAACTAGTTCATGATTGTATAAATATGGGTTTTATAGAATAGCTAACTGGTGATGGATCAACCTAAACATTATTTCCTTAAAACTATCTCAAGCAAGATTCCTGGGACAGAAACTTTTATTGGTGCAGGTGTTATAGAACTTCCTGCTATGACAAATGTCACCGGGATTTGAAAGTTAGCAATATACATACTGCTTAAGTACCATTACAATACAGTGGTTTAAATTTCAAGATGCTGCCATCAATAAAGTTAAGTATCATACTGTATATCAAATTTTATTTTTTTTGTGTGAGTAACAAAATTTGGGAAAGTGGGGGGAAATGGGTAGAATTTATTTTTAATTTGCATCAGTCATATTTTTTTGTGATTTTTTAAGCTTCTAATAGAAAAAATACAGAATAAAATCTCTGCAAAATAATATTAAGTGATTTCAAAGAGATTGCGGAAAAAAGCGAAAATTAGATCATGGCAAAAATTACCGCATTTATGGTATGTTATAATGTAAAACATAATATAAACATAATGATGTAAAAATATTGAATGAATACAAAAACAAAATACATTTTTAATTGTGAAATGTACAAAAGAATAAGAAAATTCTAAATATCTGAAATTTTCTAATGTTTAAAGTATACATGCAAATAAATCTGGCTACACATGTAATCCAAACAAATCAATTTAATCAATGTATTAATTCAGAAAAAAGATTTTATAAAGTAACATATTGGATATTTTCTCTCTTAATCTCTCTGTTTTAAAACCCAAATGGTATGTTCAATAGTTGCCACTGAAATAAATGAACATGGGCTATAAAAACAACAAATGTGCATGAATGTATGCCATTGCAGTATGTCTACTTCTTTCTAGCAGACCTAGCTGAGCCCCTATCTGGTCGGTGTCCTTTAGATGGCCTTGTTAATTTTGATTTTGTAGACGATCTTGCTAATTTTGGTTTTGCCTTTGAGCCTCCATCTTCCTTCTTCCCTTTGGTCAGAACCTCCTCCTCCTCCTCTTCCTCTTCCTCCGATGACTCTGATGAAGACTCCAAGTCTTTCTTCATTTTCTGATGTCACAAAATAACACAATATACAAATTGCTGGTGAATGCCACCATTCCCTTATTCACTTCCAGATAAAATGTAACTTATTCATCCCTAGATTCTATCTTTTATAAATAAAATTACAGTCTTTATGTTGTTTATTTTTTCACCAAATAATTTGATCCTGCCAAAAAATTACCTTATTTAGAAGAGGTAACTAAGCAAGCTTGGTACAAACCTTTGATGAAACATTGGCCTGTTTCGGAAACCTTTTTACTCCTCTTACTTGAATATCTATAATGTAGAAAGTCTTGTATTTAAGTGTAATACAATGACAAAATTGAATTTACTGATTTAAACCAACCAACCAGATGTACCAAGCAAATCACAAAGAGCAGCCAGTCAGATTGTCTGAT
This sequence comes from Magallana gigas, assembly GCF_963853765.1. NCBI lineage: Eukaryota > Metazoa > Mollusca > Bivalvia > Ostreida > Ostreidae > Magallana > Magallana gigas. Next base: position 51,052,377 of record NC_088858.1, on the reverse strand, counting down.
TCCACAACTCTGACTGCAATGAAGACGACTGATATATGCTTACACAATTCATTAGAAAAAGAGTCTCTCTGTTTCCTTCAACTATAAAATTCAATGTTAGCTTTTGAATAATGTACCTATCTTGAATCTCAATGAGTTGCCTTGAAGGCTTACCTTTTGGCACCATTGGCCCTGGGTCACCACAGTAAAATACTGTCCTCTTGTTGTGGTCTCCCATGTTTTTCATCTCTGGTTTATTATAGCACTGGAGCCATCCAATGAAAATGGCAAAGTTCTTATCTCTGCCCCACGGGTCATATCCACCGCCTTCTGTAAAATACAGAGGAAAGTACATGTAAACTTGTTTTTACCTTGGTAATATACTGTCTAGCGATAATTATTCTGTACATGTGCCAACTCTGATGCATATATAATTAATACAGAATTCCTATCAGACTCTGCTTTTATCTTATGAAAATCATTCATGCTCATTGTTTCCATCATAATTTAGTAGTAGTTCACATGTAACATTAAATTAAAGTACTGAAGTACTGACAGGAGTTGATTTTATTAATCATTATTTATTTTAAACTCAAAAATATGTAATTTCGCATGGTAAGTAAATGTTTTTTTCTCAGCTTTATTTGAATAATAAAGCACACTTTTTTTTATGAATTATCTGGCTTTACTGACAAGAATTCTGAGCTAGATGGAAAACCCCATACGAATCATGTTGTGTAATATCTAAAGATAGAAGTAACACCTCCAAACTCTAAAGCAATAATTAACTCTGGCATGAGAATACATAGTGATACGACCACAAAAAATATCTAAATTGTTAAAGGTATTTATCAATAGGTTTCCTTGAAAAACAATGCTTCTGAATACATTAAGGGAATTTGTTGATTATTTTTAAATATTTAAAAGTACGAAGTCTTGTTAGCAATGATGATTTGTGCTTAGGTCCAAACGCAGTTTCACTTCCGTTTGCCAGAGTAACTCATGACTGAATAGGAGAGTTGATTAAAATCAACTCCCCAAAAAGCGGTATATTTACAATATGCATCAATATTACACATGAAGGACTGTGGGAACATACTCAGGTTGACCACTTCCTGTGGTACTGTGTGACACAGCTCCAAGACATCAGGGGATTCCTTTTTCACTTTGACCCCACTCTTTGTCACTCCATTCGTCAGGGGCTCCAATACAGACCTTGCTGACACAAAGGGGGGTATCCCAGCCCTGAAATAAACTGATCACTTCATATTTGGTGGATTTATTATGTTAAAAGAATAAAAGTTAAAAAAATCTTTTGTAAGAGAAAGGACTTTGCCAATTCTCATTTTAGTCTTTTTTTGGAATGTCTCAATCCAAGCACACTTCAGTGCATAAGCACCCTGCTGATTCGGATTAACCTTGATCGTCTATTTAACTTCCTGGTTAACCAATTGACATACACCAGTAAAAATCTAAAAGATAGCATTATTCTAAAGATTTACGTAGAACAGGTTGAAAAGCAGCAAAGTGGGTCACCTCCAATTTAATTACCACTTGGCAGCTTACACATCATGCTAGCTAAAATCAACAGTTCATCACACACTATAATCCTACAGACAATACATTCTGGTAATATTAATAGGTAACATATGTAAAAATACCAATTTATAGATAGAAAATTTTGACAAACCTGTCCATTTCATATCATGAATTTACCCATCTCTAGCCTTACCTGAACAAAATTTCTGATCTCAGGTAGTTTCCGACACCATTAAAGTACTTTTGGTTTAGAAGACATTCACATATTGGTTTGTTGAAGGCTGGATTCTTCACATTTTCCAAGACATTCCTCCTAATATATAGATTTTGGGATTTAAGTAGTACATACAGCCAAAAAGTCTTTATTAAATACTTGCAATATTAAAGCTTCGCAACAACATATGAAATTCCTGAATGGTCATTGTGTACCAGAGCTGAAGGTATCTTAGTAATCTGTTTAAAAAAAAATGAATAAATAATAAATTAAAAATTTTAATTTTCATCTGCTCCATTTATATTTGTATACATTGCCTTAACCTCTTCAAACTATAGTTTTCTCATTTGATCTTGATACTATTGTGTGGAACCCCTTTCCTCCCCAGGCAGTTATTCTACATGAACATGTAGGTATTCAAAATCACATGTACACATGTGTACATTAGGTAGATTGAGGTAACATTACCTGAATTCGTCATATTCAAATAAGACACACGGTCCCCTCTTTGTTGACCAGTCCCCTCCCACCTGCCACTTTCCAAACCTTCTTGGGTCAACATAACTCAGCACCATCCGCGGCTCATCTTTAGTAAAGAAATTCAGGTGGGCATGCTTTCTCATCTCCGCCACCTTGTCGAAATCAAACCTTCCTGACATTCCGAATTGAAAAACAATATCCAGGGGTTTGCGTTTGTTGGCAGATTTCTTTCCATTTCCATAAGGGACTAATGTAAGTTTGATTTCTTTTCCCCTGGAGGCGGCAGAAATTGTGTATTCACCGTTGAAGTCAACTTCTGCAAGTTTGCTTACCTCCGATTTTATAACAGGACCTTTGAATATTCTACCTTTACACACGATATTCACAAACTGGCTGGCAAGATGCAGTTCAGGACATTCAGGCATGCTTCTTCAAGTTGGTGCAATTTTTCTCCGACACAGCACTCTGAGCAATCACCACGTTGTTTCACAAAATCTTGTTTACCTCAAGGCACTATGGGTAATTGCTTTCGTTAGATCCTTGGTCCTTCCCCTGATATGTCTTATTCTTGTTTGTAAAATTTTAAAAGTCTGACTGTTTATTCTAAAATAAAAAATGTATCTTATGATAATTTTAAATGTACAGTAAGGAAGTTTGTTTTTTCGAGTCTGTTCACTCAACCGGAAATGAGATTTCGCGGGAAATTCGGTAAACAGATGAGAGAGGACCACCACCATGCCGCGGTCAAGAAAACGGGGGGTCAAAAAATCCGCACAAACAATCACAGATGAAGAAAATCTGTACAAAACTTATGAAGAAACTTTTCAGGAAACCAAAGGTGTAGCAGAAAATTTTGTTTTAGACAATCCCCCTTCTCTGCTAGGGATGCTGTATGGAGATTTACCGCCATCTGTAGTATGGAAGTTTTTGGTGAGTGCATGGTGGATTAACATTTCTTAATTAAAGAGTTAATTGTTATAACCTTAATCGATCTGTATAACTCAATGAAAAGTAATATTTGAAGTATAGTTGAAATTTTTGTCAAAAATATAACACTTCAGTAAATATTTTTATTTCAGATTATATACAACTTTTGATATTTTTAATATTTTTCCCCCATTTAATGACCCACCAGTGTATGCCGCATTATTGCAGCTGCCATCATGTTCATTTTTACCAACTGCTATATCCGACTTTTTAGCTCACCTGAGCCAGCAATGAAGGTATAGATAGCATTGCAGATAACCTGCATTAGCGAGTTATGCAAGAAATATTTTGCAGTGCTATCTAACGTTACCTAAATAACTCATATGAAGCACCAAATCAATTTTCCAAAATGAGTGAAAAAGTAACAAATTATCAATTTATAATTATAGTCTGTCCCAAGATATTTATGCAGCACATTTGGACGATTTTAAAAAAAAATACACATACCTGTGAAAGAAGTGCACTTGTAATAGTTGAAAGGGATAATTTCCAAGATAATTTCATTGACACATTATCAACTGTCATTCAGAAAAATTCACAGGAACGAAAACAGATTCCTTACGGAGATTTAAAATGGGGAATGTTTACATCTTTACTCCATTCGGAATAAACTCGGAATACATCGCGCAATTTTTCAACGTTATCATCCGGGCTTGCTGCAATACAAAATCTCCGTAGACATCACATTTTTTAGCATTGTATTGAAACCCGATACGCTAACAGGGGCGTTTCGACTGGGAAATCTTGGAAATTTTTTATACTTTTGAATGAACATCGTTTGAACCCTGAGGTATTTATAAATATCAAGTAATTAAGCAAAATGTGAATCCAAGATATCTTGGGACAGACTATATTATCGATTGGAATGTTACACACCAATTTTTAGCTCACCTGACGTGAAAGCTCAAGTTAGCTATTATGATCAGTTGATCACTTTTTGTCCGGCATCCTTCTGTCTGTAAACTTTTACAATTTTATCTATAGACATTAAAAAAATAATCCTCAATTTTTTAAACTATATGCTAATTTTGGTAAGTTTAAGCATTCATAGAAATATCCATCATTGGGCCAAAAAAAAATTATTCCTGTTTCCTGTCGCCCGACCGACCCTCATACTTGCCAACTGACACGATTTTGTCGGCCCTTCACCCGCTTATTTTTTATGACCCGGCGGGTCATGCTTTTCACCCGATTTTTGTCGAACAACCCGAAAATCCCCCGATTTCAGGATTTGGTTCATAAATTACGTTGCGCGCTTGACTTCCAGTTATGAACCCAAGCTGAGCTTTGATAACAGACACAGTAAGTGTTAATTATTATTGTGAGTTACTTTGACAAACCTAAGGTTTAAATCATTAAGTGTGATGGCTTCCAAACGATATTTTTGTATTAATCAACATATCTGGGAAAATGAATCCAATGGGTAAAACAAAGTAATCGAGTACAAAACGAAGCTTCTTGTGTTCTATGTAACGCACATTTGAATATTGGTTTTTGTGCCCAAAATGATCTGACTAAACATTCAAAAAAGCTAAGTCATGTAAAAAATGCTTTTTAATACACAAAAGTCTTCCAAGTCACAACTTTCATGCCATCGTTTACAGAGTTCAAAAGCAAGGTTGATGTAGCAGAAACTCTTTTTGCATTTTTTTTTTAGCTGAACACAACCTACCATTTTCTATGTCAGATCACTTTACAATATTCAAAATCAGTAACTGTTAGTTAAAATGCTTCTTTGCAACAAAGTATTACACATAAGTTTTAACACATATTTTTATTGTATAAACCTATGAAATGCATGGTAAATATGTCGTGAATGTCGTTACACGCTATGACCAGATTTTTTACTTTCCTAATCTGGTCATGACCAGATTTTCACATGTTGGAGGTTGGCAAGTATGCCGACCCTATCTTTTACCCTCCGACCCTAAAAGTTTTTTGTGATCATGGTATTGATTTGTAACTTCGCCAGAATTTCCTCAGAAAGAGAAGTGAAGGTGCCCAGTCTTCTGAGTTCACAATTGTGTAAATTAACCTCACTGGCAAAAGAATGATAGAAAACTAATCTACAGACATTTTCCTGCATGAATTAACCTTGTGGTTAATAACTTGCAACTATCTTATCTTCAGGGATTATAAATACAAGTGATGCAACAACATACTGTGCATTGGAAATTACAAAAACATGTTTTTACTTTAAATCCTGATATTACAGTTAGTTAATGACCTGTTATTAGTTTATAGATGCAATAAATGTTAGAATTATCATAAAACTGCCCTCTTTATTAGGCTTAACAAAAAAAATTGTTTGTTTACGGTTACCCGACCGACCCTATATTTAATCGCCGACCCTAATTGTTTTTATCCATCGTTAGAAATCCGGAAGTCACACATAGGTATGTTTAACTTTTAAATTCATTTTAATCGGTCAAGCGTTTGAAATCGAAAGTGAAAAAAAACATGGTGTCAATATCTACGTCCACATGTTTGAAGAATGCGCACACATAAAGCAAATGCAGTTGATATCGGCATTGCCGAATAACATAACATTTATCCAGGTGTTCGATCGATAACATGGGGGAAATGAAAAGGTTCCCAATTTTGAAGTACGAGGCAAACAACATGGAGGCAGGATAGTTTTGACCACAGGAGTCGGCGATTTTATCAATTTCTTGAAAATAAATGAGAAATAGGCAAAAGCCTACCAGTGAGCGTAGCGAGCGAAGCGACAGGATGGCAACGAGTTTTCTAGATTTTCATTATTTCACTATCCAACCGATATTAAACACCAGACATCCTTGGTGTTATCTTATCAATTTCTTGCATTTATTTCCCTTAAATTTTAATTCCATTTTTGCACATCTCGATCATGGCCATGTTAGATGCTTGTGATGTGCAATAATTATATCATGTTTTTTAAAAAAAATAATGGGTGTCTGTTTTGTATAAAAACTTAGCATATCGGGCCATTTTCAAGGAACATTCTGAATAAAAATATATAGTCTGTTGCACTATTGATACTATTACTAGGTCAGGCGCAAATCGAAAATTAATCCTCAGGGGAGATCTCTACTAAGCATGTTAATTGTTGCAACAGCAGACATAAACTATTTTTTTGTATTGTGTTATTTATTTCTAGGACACATTTTATCCACCAATTAATGAAGATAAAGTTTAAAATCAATAAACCTCTAGATTTTATATTTGATTACAAGTACCTAGATTCTATAAAATAGACTATAAATACGAGGCATGATTTTTACTGCAAAACTGAAAGGGTCAAATAAAACCACGTGGTCTAAAATTTAAATGACAATAACATTCACAGGGGTGCAAATGGCAAACAAAAGTAAGCATGACACAATGGCAAAACAGTTTTGTATTATCAGTTTACGAGGGTTGTTCGGAAATTATTGAGACATTTTCTCTTATTCTTTTAGGAAAAGAGATAAACCCTTGAAATTTCACCAAAATGTAAATCAGAATAGAATTTATCAATGTAAAAAGTTTCTTTTCCATGGCATGAATAGATCATTATTGGTAAGTGGATCAACGTGCCTGCGTCCAGTGACCCAGCGTAACCGCAAACTTTTCGCGTCATTTTAACGCTTCTCATTGCTCCTGTGTTTAAACACTGTACAAACGACTGGAAATAAGAATTATTTCTCATTTTTTGTTTTGATTTCAAGATGTCATCATTTACATTTTCTCTCATTCTTGATTTTTATTTTGAGTTATGTTTACCCTAAAATCAAATTACTGTGAATGTCTCCTGCAGTCATTTTGTTTTTATTTTAGAACTGTTGACAACAGTTAGTTTGTAAACAGAACTTGATATTTAGTCTATTTGTCTTAATTCTAGTTAAACAATCAGTGAAAAAACTATAATGAACTGAAGCTCTGTAACCCTGGTTATTGTATAATTTTGGTTTAAGGAATTGCGTGGCCTTAAAGGTCTTCTTCTGAGATTTCCACAAGTTTGATGTATATTTGCTGTGCAGTCTTGAGGTCAAAATTCAATGTAATGTTGTTGTCATATTTCTATTGCTTGGTAAATATGTTTGTACCATATCCGTATTTCACCTCGAAAATTAGTGAAACGTAATCAAAAGTTAATCGCAAAATATAGCAAAATGAACATATTTAATTTGATTTCTTTTATCGTTAACTGTAATTCTACAGACACTTTGAAATGGGATGTTCAAGTTTTTTAATTTCCGAGATTATGCCTGCGCCAGGTACCCCGACCACTAACTTGTTTATCTACCGTCGTAAACAAAATATTTAATTAACTTTCAATATTACTTTAATTATTTGTTTGGGATTCTTCAATGTTTACGCCAATTTTCGTAAAAATTTGTCACTTAGAAAGGGATATATTCGAATTGTCTCAATAATTTCATATATGTGACGTTTCTGAAGTTGTGTAAAAAAAAAAAAAAAAAATTAAATTTAAAAAAAATCCAACCTACCGAGCCTATTTTTTTTCAGCGTGTAACAGTAAACAAACATATTTTTTTGTTTGGCCTTATCTTGAGAATTAAACATATCCTCTATATAAATATGGTAGTAAGTGGGTCAAAGGGTTGGACTAATAGCCCAAATACACGGAAGTACAGAGACTGATTTAATTGATATTGACATTAAGCTAATACAATACAAAAATATTTATCCAAAAAAGGATAAATACATTCATACACATGTAGATTAAATTTTGCAAATAATATTAGTTTTTATTTTTGATTTAAAAATTAATCTATTTTTTTTTCTTTGCCAGTTGTATTCTATACATTACAATAATACAAAGACCTTTGGAAATTTTGAATCATCAACATACGGTACACTGTGAATATACTTCTTTCTCATTATTACATACATGCTCCAAGTTTTTAAAAATATTTCTTTAAAATAAAAAAATTTTCATACCTACCTACCCTAATTGTTTTGGTCAGGTGACAGGAAACAGGAATATTTTTTTATTTTGGACTTGCTTAAATATTACGAGAAAAAAGCAATTTGTTGATATTTTCTGCATAAAAAGGGTACTGAAAAAGGGTCCATTCTCTGTAGCTTAAGTACACTTGTCCTTTAGATACAATTAAATTGACAAAACATTATATACCTTAAAGTCCCCTAGACAGTTATGAAACGAAGGAACTTGGCAATCATCACACCATTTTCTCAAGGGATAATCACAGTTGAAACAACTCTAAGTGTTTCTCAAACACAGATTATTCTGTATTGTGCCAAATGAAATATAGATGTCTAATATATGCACATTCCTAATAATTGAATGAAGTGCATGTTTAAATCACAATAATTTTTCTGTGACGCTGATTTTTTTCCAACTTGTGACTGTATGCTTTGAAGTGATAAAAGGGGTTTATACCGGGATATACACTAGGGCTGTGACGATACTGTACTTAGCCGATTCAGTACATACCACGATACATGAGATGCAATATGATACATATCACAATACATTGCAACTAAATGAAAACATGAAGAAGGGTTTAAAATTTAATCAATCTGTCGATGTATTACTGCATGTCCAAAGTTATTTTATTATATTTAAAATGAGCGTTGCACAATTTACAAAGTACTTAGTCTCGTATATACTACTTTTTCATAAACAAGTAATCCAAACATTTTCCACACTCCAGATTTAGCTTCATAACAGTTTTGACAACTTTATGAGGTTTTCCGCCATCATTGTACTTTCATCTGAGGTGCGCGGACTAAAAATAGCAGTATATATGAAGCTCGCACATTTTTGGAAAATAAAAAAAAGTTCGCTTAGGTAACGTTGTATTAATGATAAATGTATCGATCCAAATATCGTCAAGATAAATACCGTGGTGCATCAGTGGATCGTCCCATCCCTAATATACACCCTGTTAGGGGTGTTTTGATAACCTCCTTGCCCCAAGGGGATGTCTGAGATAATAAGTTACAAGCGCGCAAGTTCACATCAATGGCTTTGACCATGTTGACATAGCCATAGAGGTGTTAAAAATAAAAGGGAAACGATTCCTTATGTTAAATGAGATTTTTTATTTTATTATATTTATTCTATTTATCTTATTAAAATTACAGTTTAAAGTTTTTAACTTATTTTAAGAGAACTTTGATTATACATGAAAAAACAAAGTGTATGGAGTTTGGGAAATTTAGCATGTCATCTTTTTTCTAGTTACAAAGAGTATGTATACTTTTCAGTATCTTGTCAACCGCCAAGTGACTCTGGAGGAGCGATGCACCCTTCTGTGTATGCTGACGGACTATCTGGCTGGGGAATGTATAGCCCTCGGACTTCTGGACTCGAGCAACAAGTACAACACACAATCCTTTGTCCTTCTGGAAGAACTAGCAAGTGCCTGGAATTACATTCTCCAACTGACTCGAGTTGTTGAAGGTATGGGAGGAAGGAAAGAGATTATACATGCACTTCTGTCCAAAAGAAATTACTAAGTACATATTTATAATATGAAAATCAATATGGGATTCTTATTCTATTAATAGGAACTAACCTAGACTCAAATTTCATAGAGACTTCCATTCTTACCGTGGAAAATTAATGAGAACTTTCAGATTTTAGAGTTTTTGTTGCCACAACCATTACAAATTGTTTGTGTTCTAAAATAAGTGGAGATGTGATGGGGTAAAAAGCATGTGTCAGAGGCGTGCTGTAGAACAAGTTTTCAGTTTTATAAAATAATGAGATTTAATAATGAATATAAATCCAGGTGTTTAGATTTTTAGGAACATTTGAAATATTATAGAGATGAAAATTTTTCTGGCAACTTGAACATCTCTTTGATGATACTTTGCATCAAAGGTTAAAACATTGAGACATTTGTTTTGCCAGAGGCACCCCCAAGCCCTAGATTGGCCTTGACTTATAAACTGACCATGAAGATGATAATAAATAAATGTATTTTCCCTGATTCAGCAATTATTTCTGCACAGTTTTGTAGTTCATAGCAACCTCACTTTGAAATTGAATGGCCTTTTACGATGAAATTGTAGTAGTTGTATGCTACCACCTAGGGCTGGGACGATACTTTTTTTAGCCGTTTCCGTACATATCACGATACATTAGGTGCGATACGGTACATATCAGGATACATTGCAACTAAATGAAAACATGAAGAAGGGCTTAAAATTTATTGAATCTGTCAATGTAATGCCACATGTCCAAAGTTATTTTATTATATTTAAAATGAGCGTTGCACAATTTACAAATTACTTTAGTCTCGTATACACTTCTTTTTCATAAACAAGTAATCGAAAAGTTTTCCACGCTCCAGATTTAGCTTCCTAACAGTTTCCTAACTTTACGAGGTTTTCCGCCATCTTTGTACTTTCGTATTAGGTGTGCAAACTAAAAATAGCCAATTTATGAGGCTCAGATATTTTTGGAAAATAAAAAAAAGTTCGCTTAGGTATCGTTGCATTAATGGTAAATGTATCGATCCAAATATCGACAAAATAAATATCGTGATGCATCGGTGGATCGTCCCATCCCGACTACCACCAATAATATAATGATAAAAGTCAACAGATTGATTTCCATTGGGAGTATAGCATCTCATAACTAGATAGTAGACTGGTGATTTAAGTGAGCTCACTTGGAAAGTGATTCATCCTTAAAGTGAGGTTGTTTTGACGGCATATTACATTTTGTTTAAAACCCAATGGTCTCTTTTACTGGATCTCTGAATAATGATAAATTTCATTAGGGGAACTTTCTTTTCAGATAAGAATCTTCTTGGTTCATTGCTCTCCAACCTGAGACACAGTATTGCTGCTTTTTCAACTTACGGCCTTGATCGACACTTTTCTACAACACTTGACATAGTCAGCAAGATTGAATCAGGACAACCAGTGGATCCATTTTACTCGTATCCAATGATTCCAAAGAATTACTCCATTCCAGATGCTAAGATAAAAAGAATTTTGTCTGTCAGAGAGGAACCCAGAAGGGACCCTTATAGTTTCACTGAGAGCTCAGTATACAAGCCAAGGATTCAACCGCAGAAGAAAGCAAGGTGGGCAGATCCTGATGATGAATGGGTACCTTCAGATGAGAACCTAGATTCATCATTTTCTGGTTTAGATATCGAGAGGAGAAGTTGCGTTCCAGAGTCTGATGAGTCATCAACAGAAGATGATGCAAACTTAAATCCATTAGTCCAGGAACCATTGAAGAACATTACCAATTTCAGTGCCGCAGGAGGAAATAGTCTTTCAAAATCACACAGGGAAAAATCTGCTTCAAAACTGGAGGAGTTTGATAAAAAAAAACTCAGGTTAGATGGTAGTAATAGAGCGATAGATTCTGATTCTTGGCAGGAAAACATCGCTTCAAAACAGAAAGAAATGTCCACCACCCAACCACTGTATCTTTGGTCAGATGAATCAGACTATTCACTCTCACCACGAGAAAGATTCCAGGAAAGTCCTCCAAGAATCCATGAAAAATGTGTCTTGGAAAATGGTCCAAAATTGACAAATTCATCACAGGGATGGGAAGAAAATAAGCAAAAAATCAAGAACAAAAGAAACAAAATAACCTCCATTATGGATCACATTTCCCCAAGATCAAGACAGGATTATCATGGTGGGGAAAAATGCTCAATAAAGAAAGCTGAAAGTTTGAGCAAATCCATGGATGAAAGAGTGGAAGAGAAAAAGAAAAAAATCAAGAAAAGAAAATTTAAAAGCCATTTTGCTGAATATCAATTTGATCTTCCTCCAAGATCTAGAGATGAATACCTGGAAAGGAATTATGGTGATAAACTGAAAGCTTCATCTGCATATGATTCTTATTCCTCAGATGATTCTCTTCCATTTAAAGAAAGGAAAGGAAACAGAATCCAATCCATGGATGATTTCTCACCCAGAGTAAAAGAGGAGAAAATGTTCAAGAAAATTGGGGGGAAAATGAAAGGTATTTGTACTGATGATCAACGTCCATACCCCAAATGTAAGAGGGAAATAGATGATGATAACAACTTTGCTGAACAAAAGGAAAGAATTCCTTTTGTGTTGAAGAAACTATCTGGGAAAAAACACAAAGAAAGCATTGCCATTAACAAACTGCAATCAAAGAAGCAGATGTCCCAAAAATTCATGGTTGATTCTGACTCGTCTTTGCCAGACCCAGATGAATACCTTGCTCCAAATACGAAACATAAATCTTTTCACTCTCCATGTAGAAAAACTGTTGACTCGTCTTTGCCAGACCCAGATGAATACCTTGCTCCAAATACGAAACATAAATCTTTTCACTCTCCTTGTAGAAAAACTGTCTCAGGAAATGAAAAGAAGTTCACAAGAAGGGATGATTCTCCAAGACATTACAAAGAGAATGTTCTGAATGAGAAGTATTGGCTTACTGATGAAGAGGAATACAATTCAAGAAGACATGGCTCTAGAACTTTTTATGCCACCACAAGTGATGAGAGTAATTTGAGTGAAGATGACTACAGATCTTGGAAGTCATCTATCCGCTATCCATTGCTTTCAAATTGGGAAGATGAGGAAAATGCCTACGAATATGATGACTTTAGGAAGAGTGAGAAGAAACGCAGACATACAGAGCACACTCCTTCTAGAAAACCAAAGCAAAAGTTAAAAAAAGATCATAGATATATAGAAGCTAGAGAAAGAAGTCCTGCAAAGGATGTTCTGTACAACTCAACACAGAAGGAAATAATAGAGCAAAGGAAGAAGAAAAAGAATGTTAACAGGAGATGCATTTCACTCGAAGATTTCATCAAGAATTCTCCAAGCAAGCACTCAAAGATAGACATTGAAGGAAGTGCTTCACAGAAAGACAAGACTCGGAGAAATGCTGAATACAAGGAAAACAGGCATAATCCAGGAAAGTGCAATAAACATTGCAATCATGAACTGAGTGCTACTCAATACTCGAAGGAACCATCAACAGATGGCAGTCCATCCATACGTCCCATACAAAACGACCCATACAAAACTCCAGAAATCACCAAGCTTCCCAAGAAGAGTAGCAGAAAAATTCTTCCTATTTCACCTAGAGATAGAAAGAAAACCGAACAGGATATTCGCAATTATTTGAATATGTATTAAGGTTGAGATGGAAGTTTGTGTTGTGCTTTGGATTTATCTTGTCAGTGCTCCACACACAAACTAAGATCTGCATACAGTATATGCCATTGTTTGACCAAGGATAGAAATAATTGGAGCATCTTATTTTGAGGAAAAATTACAGACCTCTATGCATTTTTAGTTTAGTCAACTTTACCGAAAGTCTAGATTTATGGATGTGAGCTTTGCTGAGCAATTTTTTCCCCCAGTTTTGTCTTTACCCAGGGAGGTGACTTTTAAAACCTACATTATGAAACACTGACCTGACACAACCCAATCCAGCCCCATGGGATCAGAGAGAGGGACCTTACATTATGACACCACCACATCCTACACATTCCCGACCCACAGTATTGCCAAAAGGCTTCATGGGGATATTTTAAAAACAAATAAGAAAAATAGCTATGATTTCTTAAGTGACCATGAATACACTCAAAATATCTCCCATAGAAAAATTGGAGATCCATGTTCAATTTAAGATCCCAGTAATTTTTTCAATAAGATCTGAATAATTTTATATTGTTAAATTGATATGGAAGCGAACCAGAAATGCATTTGAAAAACATCCTTGAGAGTTACGGAAAATTAGATACTACTACATGTAAACATATTTTTACATAATTTTGAAAATAGGTTTATAATATTGAAGCATTCTTGCTTGTTTAAGATAAATAATGCTAAAATGTGCATAATATTGTATTGACATGCATAGAACTTTTAAAGTAACTGATCAGAAGGTTTATTAACTGATTAGATTATTGTGGAGTATTGTTGCTTTGTTGAGAGATGTTTACCATTTGTTGTTTTTTTTCTCTTTATGTATGTTTTTCATTTCATTTTCTATGTAAAACATGAGTTTGTTTAGAAAAATTCTAGCTTTTGTATATTTTCTTTCACCATACCCAATAATTTACCTACTTTGACCTTCCATTTGAGATTGACATATCTTTTTTTTTTTTTTTTTTACATTTTTCTTATTTTTTTAAAATGATTTTTTTTTAACAAATTTTAAAGCTATACACGCTATAGTTTGCGTCAATTTTGAATAAAGGGGAAACTGTATGTGTTTGATTACGAATAAAAGTTACCTTTATGCTGTTAATTATAATGCTCAATTCGATCACGTAACAAATATATCAAATATTAAACAATAAAAAATATTTATTTTCCTGCCAGGAAAGTAATGCCTCCTCGTGAATATCAATCTATCACGTGATATCGACAGCTAAATTTAGTCTATCATACCACAACTGGTGAAGAGTCAACATCTTCATAATTGTGATAGTTTCACAAAGGAAAGGGTATTTTCAGTAAAGCATACATTTCTCCGATATACGAGTACAAAAAAAAAGAAAAAAATACAAGCCTGTGAGTAGATATGAATACTTCCTTTAAAAAAATGACGTACACCTGTGTTTTTCCCCTATGTGCTATTTATAGATCCTATAAGTGTTAATGCAGAAGTAAGGGTATCGTGAATGACAAACGTATTTTACTCATTATACATGTATGTATTTCAAACTAACAACTGTTAAGCATATTAAAAATCAAGTTGGATATTTAATTAGGCAAAAAATAACGACCACCTAGTTCTCCGCGGACATGCGTAATGAGGTCGGTTTCGCTCTTCCTTCATCAATATTCATGAAAAGGTATATTTTCCTAGCAGAAAAATAAACAATTAAAAATCTATATCTTTGTAACGAGATGGAATTCACCATTGTAATTTACAGATTAAGGATAACTTTTATAACTAGACAAACACATGCGTTTTCACTGTCATTCAAAATTGACGCAAATTATAGCGTGTATAGCTTTAAATGAGCAAGTACAATTTAACTGTGATATTTATTCTCTATGTTCATATGGCGAAGACTTTACTCTTCTTATTGTACTTTCATGCAAGAGTGAATTTTAAAACTGATTCCAAATTAAATGTTCATGGTTTTTTTTTTTACCCCCCCCCCCTTTTTTGAGCTCAGTTTTAGGGTATTCTAGTCAAACTAGATAAATGGTGGCATGATCATTCAACAGTGTTTATAAATCATTATTTTATTTTGATCCTTGCTATAACATTGGACCTTCTTGCTGCTCCTTATATTGGTTGAAGTTCAGGTAAAGAGAGTGTTTCAAAGAAACTGTTCAAAATATTTAAATCAAACTTAATAAAAGACATTTGTTTTTATTTGGTGAGGACTAAATTTTCAAATAGACTATAAAATATATTGAAACCAATATCATTACCTGATAAAGGGGATTTAAAAAAAATTTCATCCCTTTTTGCTAGACATCCAGATTGACGTTAATATACATGTATACGGGACATGTTTATGTCATGTTGAAATGTACCATAGGTGGGGGCATTCAAGTCCTATGGACATAACTTATGGTTTGTAATTTTTTTCTCTTGAGTAGAGTTTAAGTCAAAGGTTTGGAGAGAAGATAGTTTTTAATTTGATTTTGTGGGGAAAAAACCAAAAGTAAAATTATTGTAGTAACATAGTTGTAGTAACATTGAATAGGAATTGCATGCTTATTTTAGTGCTGGTTATTTTTCTGGAGTGTTTTTATGTACAGTCATTATCTGCATACTCATTACTAGTCATATTTTGTGATGATATTATATTGTGTTGTAGAACTTGGTGTCAGCTGATTTTATGGTGTAGAAGTAGCATGGAGGGCACAAATTGATTCACATGAATTTATTTGTGTGTTTGTATGATATGTTTTACTAGATTTTATTAGTGACATAGAAACATCTTAGTGCTGAAGCTTTTATAGTATGGTTGTGCCTTTCTGAAGTAACCAATTTCAACATTTGCATTTATGTTCCAAAGACTAGACTGTAAACCTATGTGTAAGACGATAAAAGTATTTCAACTCAGATTCTCATTTCAGTTCGTATATACGTATTTGTGAGCTTATGAACAAAGAATCACCACAAAGGAACAAAATAAAATGTTTTCTTCAAACGTTTTACTTGTTTATCAAAATAAGAAGGAATTCTAGCCCATTTGAGCCTTAAAATCAGACAATATTTACAGTTGCACTGCAGTGAGTAAAACAAGATTTATTTGTGCCAAGGAATTGTTATTAAGTTGAATAAGTTCCATCACGCAGGTTATCACTTACAAGTAGCAGTACTTGTAAACAAACAGTCAACGCTGCTGATAATGACAATAAAGGTTCTATCTGCAATGGCATGTACTATCTGGATGTATGTGTATTCATAAATAAAAAAATGCCATTATTTAAACAATGCCAGATAACCATGCCAGATCAAAGGTAGCGTTTTTGCAGCTTAATAAAAATCCATATACATGTATACCAAATGATAGACCATTGCTTGGAGAGTAAATAACTACTTTTGCTTTAAGATTATATTTAAAAATTTGTTATTCAATGGGAAAATTTATAAATCCTGTTATAAAAATAAAAGGGCAGGAAATTCCAAATTCCCTTAAGGAAATTGTTTTCTTGAAAAATTATTTTCCTGCAGTAATTTACTTTTTAGGACCCGGGGTCGCTAAGGTGACCTACTGCCGTTGGTCGTCTTCTGTAACAATTTTACCTTTTTAAAGTTCTGCCTACAAACCCATCATTCTTAAAGCCATACACGCTATAATTTGCGTCAATTTTGAATAAAGTGGAAAATGTATGTGTTTGATTACTAATAAAAGTTACCTTTATGCTGTTAATTATAATGCTCAATTCGATCACGTAACAAATATATCAAATATTAAACAATAAAAAATATTTATTTTCCTGCCAGGAAAGTAATGCCTCCTCGTGAATATCAATCTATCACGTGATATCGACAGCTAAATTTAGCCTATCATACCAAAACTTGTGAAGGGTCAACATCTTCATAATTGTGATAGTTTCACAAAGGAAAGGATATTTTCAGTAAAGCATAAATTTGTCCGATATACGGGTACAAACAAAAGAAAAAATTACAAGCCTGTGAGTAGATATAAATACTGCCTTTAAAAAAATGACGTAGACCTGTGTTTTTCCCCTATTTATAGATACTATAAGTGTTAATGCAGAAGTAAGGGTATCGTGAATGACAAACGTATTTTACTCATTATATATGTATGTATTTCAAATTAACAACTGTTCAGCATATTAAAAATCAAGTTGGATATTTAATTAGGCAAACAATAACGACTACCTAGTTCTCCGCGGACATGCGCAATGAGGTCGGTTTGCTCTTCCTTTATCAATATTCATGAAAAGGTATATTTTCCTGGCAGGAAAATAAACAATTAAAAATCTATATCTTTGTAACGAGATGGAATTCACCATTGTAATTTACAGATTAAGGATAACTTTTATAAATAGACAAACACATGCGTTTTCACTGTCATTCAAAATTGACGTAAATTATAGCGTGTATAGCTTTGATTATTTAAATATATGAACTTTTAGCGTGTTTGACTTAAAAATGGCAGGAAAAAATCATTTTTGGTGAAAAAAATCAATTTTTGAAATTTTACCATTATTCATGAAATATATATATATATATATATATATATATATATATATATATATATATATTCAAATTCGGGACCTGCCAGGAGCGGATCCAGGGTTAGAAGTTAAACGGGACAGCAGTTTAGGCAGGGGGGTTGGATTCTAGAGATTTTGTAGGGTAAACATGTCTTAAAGTTTGATTTTTGAGATATTTCTTCTCGTGATTAATACAGAAAAAGTGCATGATAAACTTACAAATTTAACAGCTACAGTTACAGAAGCCGCTGCATTGCAAATTACATGTGTAAGAAACATCGCCTTTATTTTTTTCTGGGAGAATGGCTTAATTTTTATAAAATATAATATTTATAAAATATCAGTTTTAAAGGAAATCAAGTTCAATGGGACTTTGTAAGATTTGATGCTTTAAAAAAGATGACCATCCCAGATTATATTATAATAAATATAGAAAGTAGTTGAAAATACTAGCAGGTATATCTAAATTCTAATTACTCCAAGGTGGATGACTGGTCACATTTGAAGGGACGCGGGCAGCGGGATTAAAATGGGTTTTCTATATGTTATACCATTGAGAAAACGTGTTCTTTCATAAAACACCGTTAAAATCAATATATTGTAAAGAAATCCCGCGAGTTTCCAGAAAACTAATAATTATGATGTGCATTTTTCTTAGGCAGATAGAATGTGATTTAATTTTATTTTGACAATACGGGTGGGGGGGGGGGGGGTGCTCGGGTGCGCCCCACTTACATCTTAATTCGCCACTTTATCATCTAGCGGTTCCCACGAAATTTTAATTTATTTTTCGTAAAGGATAATCCCTTTAAGATAATTGTGTTTTACAAGTAGTTTTACCTACGTTAATTAAAAAAACCCTTGATATCTTGAGGAAAAATGTTGTTTATTACAATTTAATATTTGAGACACCTATTAATATATTTTTCTCCATTGGAAAATACTTGTCTCATAATATGCAAGTAACCATGGTATTTTAAAATTAAGTTTAACTCTCTCACAAAAAGGATTGATTACTAACTACTTAGGCCAAGCAAGATCAGAAGAATTATAAACACCCATGTACACATGTCCTCGTACACACACGTAATACTATTCATTTTATCACTTCATATCTCATAATTTTACGAGGCAGGAAATTTTATCGGCGTTTTGTGAGTTTTAAAGTTGGTTTTATTTTATTCTTCTTGACTTTTTCCTTGTCTGATTTCGCTTTTGTGCATGTGTGTGTGTTTTGGGGGGGGGGGGGGGGGATGAAGTAGTAATTTTGATCAATTGAAATTTAAGTAATTGTAGTACCTGATTGAAGAAAAAGAAAATCTTATCCTTCACTAGAAAATCTTTATTTGAAATATAAATACTGTATGGCATATGTTTAAAATAAATCTTAAAAGTACAATGATTGGACAAAATACTACGTTATTTTTACCGTATGATCTCAGGATATAATCAATTTTGTACTTTGAACAATGTGTTAGAAAACACATAGAATTGTTAATATTTAAAAGTTATTTTCATGTTGTATGAAACAAATTCATTTTGTGACCAATTTGACAAGGCCAGACACTGTCTTCATACAATGGTCCTTAATGTCCATCAGATCGCAAACAAGAGAGGCTACATCGGCATCAGTATCCTGGCACAATTTATCGTAAATCTCTGCAGCAAGGCTCTCTATACGCGCAAGGATACAATTTATTCGTTTTGGGGACCTGGTATTCTGATCCACAAACACTGCAGTATACTCGGCAAGATGGCGCATTTCTAAATACAAGTTCGACATACTGCGCAAAAAATGTTCAAATTTAACGTACAACAGTGATTTTTCTTCTGCATTATCGTCCGCCAAAATTTCTGCAATCTTTGTTATCGATTTCCGTCCTAGTGTCCGAAATTTTTGACATAATGAGTGAATTGTTCCTTTCATATTTACTGTTTTAGATAACGCCCTCTCTGCTCGGTGATTGACTGCAGCTTGAAGAAGTGCAGACTCCGCTTTCATCTTGTTTTGTGCATCTTCAGAATTTTTAATGCGCATTTTACGAGTATGGTATAGGTCTCCATGTTTGTATTGGTGACAGTGATCGCTATCAAAGTGGTTTACACCAAAAATGCCTTGGCATCCCCAGCAAAAGCTGGTACCACATACGCATAACATTCTATAACATCCACCATCTTTCTCTATAAATCGTTTGCATTTAGGACAGACCTTTCCTTGGACCAAAATATCTGGATCTGGTGTTGAGTAATTTGAATCGTTAAGAGTTATGTCAATGCCCTTCTTCTTCAACAATCCCCAGTATTGCTGAGAAGTGTCACATGGTGCAGGCCAGTGAGGAAACTTGAAACAATGGGAGCAAAACTTGATTCCACATTCGCATGCAGCATTCGTGTGTGTTGTTGCTAGCAAGGTAGATATAACCCGTCCACACTTCTCGTTTGGACAATATTTTCGTTGCATTTGAACCAAAGATTCCCTTCTACGAATCAAATACTTTCGAACTTCTGAGATATTTAGAATTTGAAGAATCGTGCTGAAATCTACCTCTTTGTCGCAATTAAATTCTGGACAGAGAAGCTTGGAGAAATCTTTGTTGAGGAGATGCTCTCTCCAACAGTCTCTGCAGAACCAATGTCCACAACTCTCCAAAGCAATGCCGGATCTATTCTCATTCATCGTTTCAAAGCAAATGAAACAAACTTCAGAGGGCAGCGCTTCAAATTCTGCTCCCTCAAATTTGCTCATTGCTCCATGTTCTTGCATAGCCTCTTCAAATAATTCTTCTTCCGACATAGTAGAGGATTTACTTTTAGACCAACAAGAATCTAAAACGTTAAGCGCACCCTCGTTTTTTCCATTTGGATATAGCTTTAACCGTTCGAATTGATTTTCTTCAAAGACTCTGACCTGGGATATTGCATGATTGATGATGGATTCCAAAGAGCCGCTGATGTAACTAAACAATGTGGATGGTTCTATGATATCTGCCTTCACATTCACATTGAGATACATGTCGAATGTTTCCTCTGTATTTGCATTTCCTGCGTAAATATCGTATGTGAAAATTAGAAGAGTGGTAAGGTCATACAGAAACGCTTTGTAACTCATAGGGGCGGTTTTCTTCATTGCAGCTTTTACTTCATCTGTGACGTTGATCACGAATGTACGGGGAAACGTTTTGCATTCTATATACTTGTCACCGTACACGAACTTTAAGAATTCAGGCTGAGTTTCTTTAGTAGATAAAACAACCTTTCTTGGGACCATTTCTTTTCTATATCCCACTTTACGTTGCTCCGAGGTTTGAGTAACTCTCTTGGTTTCTAGTGTTTTCTTATGGTTGCTTTCTTTGGGTTCGTCTACATATACAATTTTGGCTTTTGGTGTGATATCCTCGGAGCTCGGGTTTCTGCACTTTCTTTTTCCATTTTCAAAAATCTTCTTTGCCTTTGCTGCTGATTTAAGGATATCAGCTGCGGTGAAGAAGGTCAGTGGTCGTTGGGAAAAATGATTCTCTTTTTCTACATCATCATTATTATCATCCCAATACTCTTCACAAAGATCATCTTCAAATAGATCTATATCAAATTTTGCATTACGAATTCTCCTCTTTGTTTTCTTGTTCTTTGTTTGAATTTGGAAATCGGTGTGTTGGGTCGGTTTGATGTATTTCCTGTTGTGGGTGAGAGAGCTTGACATTGGAGTTGGATGGTAAACCTCTACATTGATTTCCGGTTCTGCGCACTCTTTTACTTCTTCTGTCCCCTCCTTCTGCTCCTTATTTTCCAAAGATGGTGAACTCAAATTCTTTACGCTAGAAATGTTGAAGTATCTCTTCTTGGATGGCACTGCCTTTCTGATGGGTCCTTTTGAGGCGTAGTAGCCGAGACATTTGGCAGGCTTTCTTATTTTGTGGCTTTCGGTGAGTTGAACATTGGGGCCATCTTCACTGAAACCGCTAAGGAGGATGTGCTCTTTTAGAACGTTAGGAAGGACCCACCGGCCCTTTTTGTTTAGAGAGTAGACCACATCATCAGTGGCAACGCCAAAATCCTGTAGAATGCGCAGGTTGGCGGAGTTCTTGATAGTTCGGACAAGACAGGAATTCTTTCTGTATGTCTTGGTATATCTGTAATAATATTGTTTGATTAATCAGAGATCGCTGGACGATAACTTTTGGGAAAATATTTTAAATTTGGTAAGCAAGAATGTCACGATATGGTTTTAATTAACTGTTGAAAAAATTCTTAACACAAGAGGAATTAGTTTATTACGCGTATTTCATGAGTATGAAATAATAGTATAAATGAACATATAATTTATTTTCGTTGGTGGGTTCCAAACAAGATTAAAAAAAATTCATATACAATGTATGTTAATTAAATCTCTTCTGGGGGCTACACGTAGAGGTCTAAAACCCACCGGCACCTTTTAAATGTAATAAACAAATCAGGTTCTTTCGTGCTGAAATATTCCCAATTAATATTAAACTGAACTAAATTTTCGTAATATGCAGGCCTATGATTTGAGATTCTTATAACTCCAGCCCAAGATAGAGGACTTGCGGGTTTTTGCTACTATACAAGTTATTTTATCAATTGATATTTCTTTGAAAGATTTTTATGAATAAATTTTTGAAAGAATTTTTCCAATTATCAGCTCTTTAAAAATATTTGCCTTTCTGTTTTTTATAAAGGAAGAAAATATTTGATCCATCCCCGAAGATTGTACAATCGTAAACAAACTTACTTGCTGTTAAAAGCACGCAGTGTGTTCCCGGAATGGACACCGCATTTCGTTGTCTTTTGCACCATATTTTATTTTTTTAGGGATCTCGTTTACTTCAAGCTTTTATGTGTCCTTGTATCCTTTGGATTCGGTTTTGCCGATCTGACAGTGGTGTCGGTCTGTTTAAATAGTGCTGGTTGCTGTTGGTTGTGCAATGTTTATAATTTTATCAACGTCATTTGTTATAAATAGATTATTCGCTACAAGCATTCTTTATCCAGAGTTGTCGTTCCTTTGTTCATAATTTTTTTTTATTTTATGGATTGTTTAAGTATCATTTCTAAACCAAAACAGATTTCCCACTTTCCTATATTAAAGATACAAAAAATAATTCGTATAAAATAATTGAGAGCTATATATCCTTCTTTTAACAACGAAATCATGTTTTAGAAATGATATTTTAATGATCTATAAAATAAAAGTTTGGTGTAGGATTGCACCTTAATTGCATTATATGTATTTATTGGAGATCTCAAATTTTAAAGTCATCTAACTGCATAAACCTATATTTATGTATTAAGATAAATGATTCACTATAATACTGATTTTTATTGACAGATCAAAGGGGAACAAGGAGTCCAGTTTCCCAGACGAAGTTGTTTTATATAAATAGTAAACATCCAGGAAATAGCCATTGGAACCCCCATCCCCCTACCCTGGTACAGTCGAACAGCATAAATGATTACCTCAGAATATACAATTTTGGTGGCCAAATTGAATCGTGTTAAATTCTTGCTGCGTGTAGATGCACTTTGTTGTGGGACACTTCCGTATTCTGACGCACCTTCTACCGAAATAAGCAATAAAATTATGCATAATTCTGTAAAGTTGTTCTTTCCAAAGTTACCTGACAGCGTAGCGCAGTTGGTTGGAGCGTTATCAATTCTGTAAGTCATGACTTCGAATTTCATTGGGGCTTTTGTAATTACCTTTCAAAATTTTTTAAAACATTTTTTTTTTGTAAAATATTCTAAAATTTGATATTTCTAAAACGTTTAAATTAATTTCGTTATTAATGTTCTCATCATTAATAGCGAGCGCAGCTCGCCGGCGCGCAGCGCCGGCTAGCGAAGCGAGCTCTAAGAACCAGTGTGCGCGGGAAAAAGAACGAGCGAAACCTACAGTTCATCAAACAAAATTTTTTGTCTACGTCCCATAATGCTCTCTAATGTTTTCACCCGTGGTGCTATGCCAAAAATGGCCGACTTTTAACTCGTAATTTACGGTGACTTAAAGTTTGAAGACATGTTTTGAGTACCGCATATGCTTTGGCGAGACTCAAAAGATTTGTTACATGCTTCCATACCTTCGTATTGAGTCGAGAAACGTAAACAAAGACGAAGAAAGTCATGGATGACGTCACAGTGCACTCGCGCTATATTTAGAGGTGGATCAAACATCTGTAATGAGTGTACTGGCTATTTCAGTATAGTCTGCGATACCTGCCTCATTGACATATGATTTGTTTTTAATCTTTTTTTGATATAGAGATTTTATATATATATATATACTAGCAAGAGCCATACTTTACTGTCATATCGATCCATTTTTAAACTAAATAATTGTGCATGCATGTACAGTAACGTTAGGCAGGTAAGTATATGAGTAGGGAGGAAATAAATAATAGGACATTTTGAACTAAATAAAAAGGAATAAAATGAAAAAATAAACAGGTAAAAAGATTATGTAGATATTGCATATATTCAGACCATTAAATTTAAAAGTGGGAAATTACACACCTACAAACACGTACCGGTCTCTCTCTCTCTCTCTCTCTCTCTCTCTCTCTCTCTCTCTCTCTCTCTCTCTCTCTCTCTCTCTCTCTCTCTCTCTGGGTAGGGGGTTACGCTGTAATATGTATCATAACCATTAAAATTAGTACCTTTGGCATACTTATTGTAGAGCAATACTCTCTCAAAAATTCTTTGACGTTCGTTGATACCTAAATAAAACTGTAAGTTGACAATGATGCAAGGTACAGTATGTGTAATTCTTGCTGCGCTCGCCAGAACGGTAGCACCGTAAAACATATTAGACCCCTTCACGATAACTGCGGTACTGCTATCTTGCAGGGCAAAATGATATACTTTGCCGAAATTTCAGTAGGTAGATAATTAAATGACGTAAATGAAACAATTGACGTTACGTCATATTTCACCAAACTATGTCATTTTGCCCTGCAAAAGAGCAGTACCGCAGTTACCGTGAAGGGGTTAATTAAAAAAAAAAAAAATATATATATATATATATATATATATATATATATATATATATATATATATATATATATATATATATATATATATATATATATATGGCAGATTTCAGTCACTTATCTGTGACCTCTTTATTTGATTTTTTTTAAAAAATACTATCTGCGTAAGTTGAAACGACTGTGATATCGGCCGAATTAATGACGTTTCTCCGAACCGGAAGTAGTTGTTGTCAAGAAATACATTGATGGCGGTAAAACTGACATGGGATTAATGGGTGAAAGAGGCTGTGGTTCAGTGCTTCCGGAAATAAACTATTCGCATCTCTAAACATGAAGACTCTGTAAAGCTTGAATTTATGGTTTGCGTTTTATTGTTTGTCAAAGATGGCGATGGAAAAGCATTACACTTTGCGGGACACGCACACCCGTGCGCTCACTGCTATCGGATACAACCCGGCACGACGAGAGATCTTGATAGGGTGTGAAGGTAGGACCAACGCTGGGGGTTACTGAGTGTTGATTGCAGCTGGAATGTTTTGCACTGCAATGTTATTCATACAAAAAGAGTGTGGCTTTATTACTGTAATGATAAATATCTATACATTTGTATCTCTCGAAGACCTTTAAATAAACCTTTATAGGCCAAATAATCTCAAAGTAAAATGTGTGATGAAATCTTAACGACAACCTTATTAAGTCTCTTTGCAATTCAATATCAGATATTTATTTTTTCATATATAAGGTTTTAGTAGAAAATAGAAACAAAAAACTGTCCTACATTGCTTACCATTTTAGCAAGAAGATTATAAAGTTGTCATCAGAATTTCATTTCATGTTCTTTTCAATTCGATGAAGTAAGTGTGTTAAATTTATTACAAAAACGATGCAGAAAAATGTGCTATTTAGAGACTTTTTTAAATAAAGGGTCGAAGACGGGGACTCGAGGAGAGATGAGAATAGAAATACGACCAATATCAACATATTTTATAAAGTTACTGGATAAAGAGATAGGAGTTTGTACCAATCCATACATTGTAAATGACACAACAGACCGCTGAAAACTTGTAAACGAGTTACTGTCCTTGAATAAATAGATTCATTAAGTTTCTGGATTAAATGATTAATTCAATCAATATTATTTGTTTAATTTACAGATAGATATGGAAAGGTGAATTAGAAATCCATTATCTGTATAGCAATAAGATAAATAAAGAGGAGTGGAATATCTAATAAACTAAACACTCTAAAATTACCGGTTGTTTATAATAATTTGAGAATTCTTTGAATTTAGACTGTTGATTGCCATAATGTTACAAGTATAATGAATGAATTTAGTTCAATTATTGTTTAAAGCGAAACTTAATCTAAATGCCTTTGTCAGATCAATAAAAAAAATCACTTGCAAATGAATTATTTGTTAATGTTTAAAACAGCAGTGTTTGAAACAACACATGAAATTTGATATAAATTATATAGGGATTTGGAATCTTGCATGGCTTGACTAAACAAAATATTTATCTAACTTTCTTTCTCGTGAGATTGAAATATGTACACAGTACTTAAATTCTTTGTGTAGTTTGTCATGCTATCCTGAAGAGTGATCGTCCTTTAAATCATCTTAATATTAAAATAACAAGTCTTTAATACAGAGATTTAAAAATTTTGCAAACAAGTCATTCACTGGTGTGTAAAGAGAGTATACATTGTTTGAGTACAGCTTCCTTTAAATGACAAATAACAAAGGTCACCATTCAGGAGAAGTAAACACGGGAATGAAAACCACATGTTTACTTATGTAAAACTCCACATAAGATACAGTTACTTTGACTGTGCAGACTTTTAATGTCTTCTGAATTAGAGAAAGCTCATACACTCTGTGACACTTGGCATGGAATCGGTTAGCTTTTGTCCAACTTAATACAGCTTTTATTGCAGAAAACGATTGTAAGATTATTTGATAATATAGTAAGAAAACCTGTGGTTTTTTAGAATTCTGATACTGTCTGTTAGTAACAATATTGCATGACACATCAAAATCAAAATCATTTTATTTCATATGTCCATTACTTATAGCATTGCTCAAAAAATTATAAAAAGGAGTTAGCAATATATATCTAGTAGGCTTACAATAATTGCAATAAATATAATTACTGGTAAACATGCCCTAAACAAAACTGAAACATAATCATATAATTACTGTACAACAATTACGCCTGATTTGAAATTATTTGATACGTACGCTCTAGACTACATGTAAATCTGTTTATACAACTGTTAGATGGTGTGATCAAGTTCTGGGAAGCAGAGGCGGGGAAGCTGGTGATGACAGCATATGAACACAAAGGATGGGTGACCGACTTTCTCTTCTGGTAAGGTTACCTATTATATGAAGGTTACTTTTCTTTTAAGGAACCTTATACTTTCAATAAAGTTACTTACTCTTCTGAGGGGTGTATTCGTTTGGTCGATTGATTGGAGAACTGCAAGAGTAATCCTAATTTGCTCGTTTGCAGTATGGAGGTCTCCAGTAGATCTACATTGTCTACTTTCCAAATAGCAGGTAGACAATGGAGATATTCGGGACAAGTTCTGGAGGAAGCAAATGAATACACCCAGTAAGGTTATTTAATCTTCAGGAAGGTTTCTCACTCCTCTGGTAAGGGTAACTTATCTTCTGGTAAGTGTACATGTACTATCAACAATACATGTATTATGGAGGCTGTACATTTTCTTTCCATATAATGTTTGCCTAAATTTATGTAGTTTGATGGTTTCTGCTATAGATTCTGCAAAAGCCTATCCAGTATCTGCAATATATTTTATTTGTTGTATCACTTTTTTTTCTCCGAGCGATGCATGCTTTTTGCTAAATTTTGAGGTATCATTTTAATTGCAAAACAATTTATCACAAAACATTGAATTTTATGATATACAGTATTCCTAAATATATTATTAATCTCAAATCACAAAAAATAAAATTTGTTAAATTAAATATACATGTACCTAATTTGGAAGCAAAATGCAAAATTTACAACAGCGAAAAATTCCAGTTATATGTACATGTATTGTTACTGTTGATAAAGAAATTCCAGGTAGACAATGCAGCTTTTGGTTTTTGATTGTGAATTTTGACGATGAGGATTTAATGTTGACAGTGGACAGTAGACCTCCTGAGGTCTTATCTGTCAAAGGCTCAAAGTTTTGTGACACATGTATAAGGTTTAATGGAGATTTGTTCCCAAGAATGAAGTACGTATATGTACAACAAACAGTTTGTCTGGAATGCTAGTCAGAGACTCTCACAAATGTGGACACCTTGGGCAATAACTTAGCAGTTTAACAAGTTAATCTCTTCCCACAAATCCATTAAAGTGAAGAACCTGAAGCGAGATTACCCGGTAGCTTTACAATGAAAGGAATGAATATGACAAAACTCTAGCTGTGTATGCAATATATCAACTCAAATCTGGATAAAGAACCACAAAGCATCATAACCAAACTTAAAAATTCAATGTTAATTGGATTTAAAGTGGACTGGTCAACTTTATATACCGGTATGGGTAGCTGATCTGATTAAGAAATTAATACATTGTATCAAGTTTTAGAATGTCATTAGGACACTGGCAAATGTTTGAATAGTGAGTCCATACAGCAAGCAAATGACCATTGGCATTAACCAACAACAAATTTGTATGAAATTTAACCAAACATTTCTGTCTGAATTAACCATATAATCACAGTTTTATTAACTGGGTTTTCCAACGGAAAAATCCGGTTATTAAAATGGTGAAAATGGCGGGCGAGCGGCTGCCAAAAGGGTACCCTCATTGTACAGATAACTCCTCCTACAGTTTTCAAGATAGGAAGTTGCTCTTTTGCAGATCAATTGTACATATATCAGAGGTGTGCATCTTGCTAGGATTTTGATTTACAATGATTTTTAAAAAAAAAATATCAGCTTTTGAACTTAGTCATTTTTAGGGAAAATATTGCATATAGGGTACCCTCATTGTATGGATAACCTTTCCTACAGATCTCAAGATAGGAAGTTGTTCTTTTGCAGATTAATCGTACATATATCAGAGGTGTGCATATTACTAGGATTTTGATTTCCGATATTTATGAAAAAAATACCAGCTTTTGAACTTAGTCATTTTTTGGCAAAATATTGCATATAGGGTACCCTCATACGGATAACTCCTCCTACAGTTATCAAGATAGGAAGTTTTTCTTTTGCAGATCAATTGTACTTATATCAGAGGTGTGCATATTACTAGGATTTTGATTTCCAATAATTTATGAAAAAAATACTAGCTTTTGAACTTAGTCATTTTTTGGCAAAATATTGCTTGAGGGTACTCCATTTCACTGGATACGGATACGGATTGGATACAATTCACATAGAAGAAAACCCGGTTTGCTGTCACATTGACAGCTTTTCACTTGTTTGATATTGAGGTTCCCTTTCGAGGAGAGGGTGGGTTGGGGTTATTTTTTCCATAAACTTGATTGGCACAGTTTTACAGTATCTCATATAGCATTGTTTTAATATTTATTAACCCAGGTTCACTAGTTACAGGTAAATATTCATTTTATATTTTGTTTTGAATATTTTTAGGGCAAGTCCCAAACTGATGTTGTCAGCTGCTAATGATGGGAATATTATAGCTTGGTCCACCGGAGGAACTGTGTGTGATAAAATACCAGTATGTAAACAAAGGGAAAAACAATTAAACTATGAAAAAATAGCATATTGAAAACACATTTTACTTTTATCTTTGCTTTCTGAATTGGTAATATTTTTTTTCAGATCATCGTTGCAACCCACGGGTTTTCTATCCGTTACACTGCTTTCAAAGCATTTTCTGAAAGCAGTGTAACGGATAGAAACCCGTGAGTTCCGATGATGTTTTCAGATATGAAGTTGTGAATTTATTTTTTTTATATACCTGGTAGATATGTAAATTTGACCGGCTTTCAATGTAGATGAGTAAATTTTACACTTTTCCTTCTTTCTTTGACCCTGTACTTTTCAATGTAGATTGGTATGCCTGTGTACTGTATGGCCATTAATTACCGACGTGAGCAGTTAGTGTGTGGTGTCAATGGCAGCGTCCGTGTATACGACCTTGATGAAGGTTGGTACCAATACACTGCACTATAACTATTCTCTCTGTTCCCACTATTTCAGTTCATACGGTTATAACTTTTGTTTTATTTTATATTCAATTTTGTTCTTTTGTTTTATTTTATATTCAATTTTATTCATTCTAGACAAAGAATCTGGTCATGTCATTAACACAGAGGTTTTGTACATAGCGCGGGAGCACACAGATATTGTGCGCTGTATATTGTGCCATGAGTCAAGAATTTATTCTGCAGGGTAAGACCACGCTTAAGTAGCTTCATATTTAGTACATTTACAGAAACTTGTGAGCAAAGTTATCTGTATAGTTTTGGATTTGTGTTACAGATATGACCAGAAGATAGTGATATATGACTCCTCCTACACTCGCGACAACAGCCTGGCTCCCCTTCATCAGTAAGCAGATTTTCAATCACCATTGATTCATGTCTCCAACTCAGGATAAATGATATAGAATTCTAATTAAGCATTGCAAATATACCGGGTATATGCCATTTTAGAAGGAGTTTGTAGAAAACAAATTTAACATACAAGTACAAATATTCTCAATATACTTGTATTTTTTGTTTAATGATCAAATGAATGAGTACCATTATGAGTTTAATATTGTGTTATATACTTTAAGGCATCCAAAAGCTCATGATGCAGGAATATGTTGTATGAGGCTGGAAAAAGACCATGAAAATAATCAGTGGTGAGGCTAACTTAAAATTTGGCTGGTTATTATGAGATTGACTGTG
The DNA here is from genome assembly GCF_963853765.1 of Magallana gigas. Classification (NCBI taxonomy): domain Eukaryota; kingdom Metazoa; phylum Mollusca; class Bivalvia; order Ostreida; family Ostreidae; genus Magallana; species Magallana gigas. Next base: position 51,021,645 of record NC_088858.1, on the reverse strand, counting down.
TATACCATACAATATGCTAAAACATTTTCAACTAAAAGGCAGTCTTTGCTTGAATGATTTTTGAGTGTTCATTTGGGCCCTTTGATTTGTTTGAACTTCTGTTTAAGGTTGATGACGGGGTCTTTTGATAAGACAGTGAAGATCTGGTCCATTGATGGGAAGTTCACTCATAAACTGGACAATTTTTTGGCCACCATATCTGGGATCTGCTATGTTCCACGTAACAAGACTGTGTGGGTGGCAGGGGGGACATCCTATGCCAGTCTGTTTGACCCTAAATCAGGGGATAACGTAAGTTGATAAATACAGTAGCAGTTGTTGATTAGCTACATTATAATACATTGAAAAATGAACTAGTACTCTACAGATTATGCACACCGGTAATTATTAACACAAATGTTTTGATAAATAAATTTTCTGTAATATTTTGACATGACAAAAATTTATTCTGCACAAATGAATTCTGATTGGCAGGTGTCTGATTTCATCGGAACGTTCCAGCAACAGGAAGAAGAGAAATACCAGCTTCAGATTCTGAAGTACATCCCGGAGCTCAATGAAGTAATAGGTCAGTAGCTTGGAATTGTAAATAACAGGGAAGATCGACCTAGATTTGTACATTGCAGGGAGGACCTAGATCTTTCAATGTATTATAATCTGGAAAATTTTCTTTTTAGCATCAACAAGTAGACGACACTTAGTGGTCTGGAAATACAATCCATCAGGGTGTATCACTGCACTGAAATGTTCCAGTAATCTAGAGAGTCTGTGTTACAGTAAGTATCTGTGTTACAGTAAGTGTCTCTGTTACAGTAATCTAGAGATTCTGTGTTACAGTAAGTGTCTGTGTAATAGTATTTCAGTAATGGAGAGAGTCTGTGTTACAGAAAGTGTCTGTGTTACAGTAAGTATTTTAGTACCATAATCGAGAGAGTATGTTACCGTAAATGTCTATGTTACAGTAAGTGTCTATGTTACAGTAAGTGTCTGTGTTACAATGTCTATGTTACAGTAAGTGTCTATGTTACAGTAAGTGTCTGTGTTACAATCTCTATGTTATAGTAAGTGTCTGTGTAACAGTAAGTGTTCCAGTAGTCTAGAGGGTCTGTGTTGCAGTTTATGTTTTACAGTAAGTGTCTGTGTTACAGTAAGTACATGTATTTCAGTATTTGAGAGAGTCTGTGTTACAGTAAGAGTCTGTGTTACAATTTATGTCTGTGTTACAGTACTGTAAGTGTCCCAGTAATCTAGAGTGTTTTAAGTGTTTTTATGGTAGGGTTTTATACTTTTGTTATAATTGTTTAAGTCTCTAAGTTAACACCTAAAAGAACTTTGATGTAAAACTCTAAAATATTTACATGATCAATTATTTTAATGAAAATCTACATTATTTTGTCACCTGTAGCTAAGAAGGTTCCTATTCTGATATTTTCTGGAGACAATGAAGGTGTGATCATTAAGTGGGAAAGAATGCAGTCCAATCATTTCATGTACAGGTCAGTGTCTACGGAAGAGTTATCTCCCTCTTCATTCACTAAAACATTTCAATACTGCAGTTGACCTCAGCTTAGATAGATTGCCAGTAAACTTTATGTTTTTCCTTTTTGTTTTTGTTTTTCAGTAAAGAGCTATATCAGCTGAGTGACAACAAACTAAAGAAACAGAAGAAAGTGGGGAGTAAGGCCAGGGAGTTATTGTTGGAACAGCAGCTCAACCAGTCGCCCTCCAAGCTATACCACGACACACAGTCCTCAAAAGTAGAGGCCGCCAAACAGAAAATCAACAATGTCAGAAGTCACTACGCCTACAACAAACCACTGATACCACCGGTAAGGCCAGGGGTAGTAATTAAATTGTGTTTCTTTTAAATAATGTGGATTCCTTATTTTACGTTTAAGTACTTGCAATTTCAGAATTGTACCAAATCATGAGAATATGTATAATCACAAGCACCAAACCTTTCTATAATTCATATAGTTTGCATCGTTTGATAAATATAAGTAAGATTTTAAATTCTGTGAGGAATGTTTTTTTGCAATTTTACACAGATATTTATTTATAGTGTTTAATAGGAATCTATAGTATTTGATTATTAAGATACATGTGATCTAAATAATCTTCTGTTATCTGATATCTGTTAATATCTGACTTAATGACAGTCAGTTAATTGTTAATGTAACACAAGCTTATGCAAGCAGAGTCAGAGCACATTATGGTTGCTTCAAGCAATTATTTGATTATAGTTACTTTGAGTTTCTTTTTTTGATAGCCATCAGTTCATAACCATCCAAACACAACAATACTGAAGATAGTGTTCGTGGAGAGATTTGACTACATCATAGCTGCATCTGAAGACAGCAATATCTGTAACTACATTTCTTTTTTTTTACTACAAAAGGAGTTACTTTGATACAGTAAATGGTGATCTGACATATAAAGCAATTGTTGAAGATCTTTAATCGTTTTCTTGTTTGAATCATTTTCCATACCATTTCACTTCTCATTCATTAATTATGCATCTTTCCAATCAAGCTGTCCTCTGATTTTTTTTTTAGATGTGTGGGCGTTTGATTCTGACGCAGTGAAAGCTTTGAAGGACATGAAACCCATGGATATGGAGAAGTTGGTGGCTAAGTATAGCATATTGCTGGACCCAGACTCTGAGCTACTGCCCCAAAACAGACCCAACACCTTGGTAGGTGCCACTTGTATCTGTCAGTTTTTGATGACCCGTCCGACACACAGTTTTCATTGATCTGACACATTCATCTCCAACATGAGGCCATTTTTTTTTTTTATCAACGTCAATTATCAATTTTTTCTCAAGACTTTTCAAAAATAAATTGGGCTTGTGGGTCTTGAAAAGCAACAAAGTAAAAAGAAATTACCTTATTAGTAGTACAATACTTTTTCTAATACATTTGTAAGCAGGAGTCTTGTTATCAAATTATATACCCATGTGTGTTAATTGTTGGGGGAAAAAAACATTAAGCTATAACACTCCAACTATAATTGTAAGCCGTTCATAAGACACTCATATTGAAATTGGTTCATCCACTTAGTCCTACAAGTTCATTTCATGAAAACGAAGCACTGCATGTATGACAGTTATGTGTAATAAATAGTCAGGCATACACATTTTTGCCAGTTTTCTCTGTCTGTGTAATCTGATGCAATTTTCAAACCTCTGTAAATCTAAACTTTGTTAATCTAATCAATACAGTCCTTTTCATGCATCTATTCAGCCTTTTGTAATGCATGTATTCTACAATGCCATTTATTTTTCTCTCTTGTAATAGCATTATTTTTTTCTAAGTGTTAAAATCTGCTTATAATAATGGTATACATGTATATAAGAGTTTGCATTGTGCTTTTTAAACAATTATATGCAGCTCTTTCCATTGTGCTGTACATAAATCTGGTTTGATGTTAACAAAAGAAATGAAAGCTTAGATTATTTAGCAAGCATGAAGCTGAAATTTTGTTTTCGAAATCTTCAAATTATTCTGAACTTATTTCTCTCTCAATTTCCATTATATTTATCAAAAAAGGAAAATTTTAGTCAATTGAAAAAATTTTAAGTTGACTTCAAAAAACACAAATAAAACAGAAAAACACAAATAAAAAAAACAGAAATTTCCAGACGTCCAGATTTACGTTAACAATTTCTGATTTTGACTGAAATGAGCGTCTTGTTTATTGATAAGGAGGTTGAGACAGCTGACGAGGAGGAAGAAGAAATAAGCAGTGTTAAATCGGTACTCTCTATAACCGAGTGCAGTACTCTATTTTTTGCCATTTTTTCCTAACTTTCGTCTCCAGCTTTATTTGTTATATCAATGATTTCTATGTCTGACCCACTCAACAAGCTATCTGATCTGCTATGTACAACTCTAAATGCTTTTATTTTAAGCCCTGTTTATTATCAAATAGGATTATACTAATTTGTTTCATTCTAGAGTGTTTAGATAGATTTTCATCTTTTTTTTTTTTAGATTTCCACAGAAGTTTATAAATGCAGCTTTATAAAGATAATGTCATTTGTTCTATGCTGTATGCCTTTGATAGGATAAGGCACATCTGTTAGGCTTCAATACTTGCAAAGCAGAAAATTCTCATGGGAAAATATTTACACATGCTTTTTTATTTCACAAGAATGAGAAAACATTATATTACCACATAAAGTAGTGCTTATGTTATGCAATTAATAATATATATCACATGAATGCATATAAAGTAAATTTAAGTAGAATTTTTGTTAGATATTTCAATGAATGTCTATGTATATACATTGAAGGTTGAGCAGTGACCAAGATAGCACAGAGAGTAATGGAATTTTATAAAGTTTAGACTTGGTTTCTGGTGGTTACTTACACCTTCAGGTGAAAAGGTGGCACCAAAAAATTCATATCTTTAATATCATAGTGATTGTTCAATAATTTTATTGATATTTTAAACCTACCTAGGTCTGGGTTTATGTCTTTTTTATATTATAGTTCATATATAATTGTGTTAAAGAATATATATAAATATATTTACGAAGGTTAATGGGACAAAGGAAAGCAACCCTATTATATTGATGTTCTTCTCTGGTGTTGGATGTCTGTCTAGAGTTATCTTTCTTTGGACTGCTTTTGTAAATGGAGATTTTTGGTTTTTCTGCTCTTATTAATATTGATATAATTTTTTCTTCCAGATTAAAAAAAAAAAAATATCTTAATTTGTTATTAAAGGAGTAAATATTATAGAAAGATATTACAAGAAATGTTTCTTGTTACTTCAAATTTCATTGCATGATGATAGAAAATATCAGATAAGATATATATATATATAGATAAAGATGATTTCTCATATTGATTCAATAAAGTCAGGATCAGTCTGTAACTAAATGTAATTGTTTTTCTGACACACAGGAGAGCGATTCAGTGACCAATCGTGTGGCGGGCTTTGTCTGTAAGTTTGTGTTTGCGGAACACATGAGCTGCGTTACCAGCATGGTGGTGATCGGCAAGGAGCACGGGATGGACACGACATATCTGGTCTGTACAACAACAATAAAATGGGTTAGACGAGTAAAGTCTTATATTTTTATCTAAGTCTGTACAACTTGTCTCATGGGTTAGATGAGTGGGGCTTTATGTTTATATATAAGTCTGTACAACTTGTCTCATGGGTTAGATGTGTAGGGTCTTTTGTTTATATCTTAGTTTGTACAACTTGTCTCCAGGGTTAGATGAATGGGGCCTTATATTTATATCTTAGTCTGTACAACAACTTGTCTCCAGGGTTAGATGTGTAGGGTCTTATATTTATACCTAAGTCTGTATAACAACTTGTCTCTGGGGTTAGATGAATAAAGCCTTAGTCTGTACAATAACTTATCTGCGGGGTTAGATGAGTAGGGTCTTTTGTTTATATCTTAGTCTGTACAACTTGTCTCCAGGGTTAGATGAATGGGGCCTTATATTTATATCTTAGTCTGTACAACAACTTGTCTCCAGGGTTAGATGTGTAGGGTCTTATATTTATACCTAAGTCTGTACAACAACTTGTCGCCAGGGTTAGATGAATAAAGCCTTAGTCTGTACAATAACTTATCTGCGGGGTTAGATGAGTAGGGTCTTTTGTTTATATCTAAGTCTGTACAACTTGTCTCCAGGGTTAAATGAGTAAAGCCTTAGTCAGTACAACAACTTGTCTGCAGAGCTAGACAAGTAGAACCTTATCTTTACTATAATGGGTGGCAATCTACCAGTACTTCTTCTCTTGAGGAAGGATAGGAGAAGGAGATTAACATGATGTGTAGTGAAGATTATACTTTGACCATACATTCATATACATGTACTCTTTCTGCTAGGCTCCATTCCTTGCTAGAACCAAAACACTGAGAATATTTTCTGCACTACATCTGTTTGTCTGTTGGTCGGAATAAATGTATTATTATTGGTGCAATGAACCCCACTGTAAGAATAAAAATTACCCCCCCCCCCCCCAAACCTTTTAATCCATGTTGAATTCCATTTTTAAACACTTTGTCTGTCCGACTCCATTTCTGTATATTGTCTGAATGCTAAAACACTTGGGATTTTTTTTCACTATATGATAGTTTGTGGCCAAAAATATTATACAGTCAATCTTTGTTATCTCAAACTATATGAAACTTATTAAAAAATTAAGTGGTTGGTAATTACAAATTACTTTGACACATCCATTGTATTGGAGATATCAGTGTTCGAGATATCAAAGTTCAACTGTTTTAAAAGTTTGAAGCAGATCTGATGGGTAATTTGTTGACCAAACAGTATCCTTAATAGTTGAGTGAAATGTTGTTTATACCTCCAATTTGATTATTTAAAGTCATGCATCCTTAAGGTGGCTCACTACACCTTGAAATATTTTCTCAAATCAGCAGAAAATTACTTGATTATGAATTTAAGTCAAAAGCAAAAAAATGTGCAATTTTGGATGAAAAATTACATTTTCGAAAAAGTAATTCAGTAAACATGAACAAAAGCTCCAGGCGGATTTGAACTCATGAACTGCGGTTCAGAAGCCCAATACTTTAACCACTGAGCTACGACGATATACAACCGAATTAAACAATATAAACAATTTAACAAAACATTTAAATTGCCATCCTGTGACAGTGCCTTAAAAAGTATAAGTCTGGGTGTAGTGAGGTACCTTGAGTTAGTTGAAGGTAAGAAATTAGAAAATAAAAAAAATCATCATTTAATTTATATAATCCATTTAATAGAATTGTGCACACGTGATTAAAACATAGTTAAGCTAATGAGATGGAATTAATGAAATTGTTAATTGTATAATGAATCAATGAAAGTGAGTCAATCATGTTCAGGTCATGGAATTTTTTTCTCTGAAGAAATTTAAACATATGCAGGAATGAATGATACTATGCACAAAAGTTTAATGGAAGAAAAAATTAAGGAAACGCCCTTAGCAAGAGTGTGATGATATATTTTTGTTAAAAAAGAAATAGTTTATTTATAGAAATTGTAGGCGTGTTGGATATATCAAGCTCTAAATAGATACCTCCTAATATAACGACAGCCCTAAAGACAAAAAAAGAAGAGAGAGAGTATGACTCATACTTTGTGGAGATTATGTGAAAGTTTACCTGACACTAACAAACATAACCTAATCAGCTATGCATGAACGTGATTGACGAATGCAAACAATTTGTTTTTTGTTTTTATATTGCTCATGCATTCAAAGGTAACTATTACACTAATTTCTCATTTGCTACAAAGTACGCTGCATGAATAAATAGATGTGCTGTCATTTCTAGTGCATACAGAGAAATGCCTTTAGTGTGTAATAGTACTTCGTGATGAATTAATGATTAGGAGGGTCATTTGTTAATGACCAAACCTTTTAAGACTACTTGTCCCTTACTTATATCATTGAGTCACTATATTAAGTGACACAGGGGGAATTTTCCATGGACATATCACCAGTGGGTGCCAGGGGTTCTCAATTTGTTTTTGATTTAAAATGCATTTAATGTCCAAAAAAATCTTTAAATCATCTGATTTGTTAATTATTCTTAAATTTTAACACTTGTATTTAATTGTGGTGTCACCACCCTATACAATAACAAATAATAAGACCGTTTATGTATGTTATTTTTGTATGACCATAGCATTACGTTTTTCAATATCAGTGGCCATGAGACGCTGCATGTAGTAATAGTTGAATTTCACAACAAGATGTCCCTCTGTGGATATTGTAAGTAACAATCAGACACAATGACACGTACAAGTAGTGTCTGCAACATGATCAGCATTACATCCCCTCTTACCAAATTATAAAGATTATAGATTATATGAACAAACAACCTTCTTGATAATGTTTGTTTGAAATTTTCTGAATAACATGTTCATACTCTGACAATTCTCTACATGCACAGATCTTAGCATTGTCAGATACCCACGGTGATAGCGTCCTTTATTTATCAATAAGTGTTTTGTTAATTAAAATTTCATTGTTTTGTATATCTTGATATGTAATGAAATAAAATGTTTTTAAAAATGTAGTTCTAAATGGCATTCATAGTTAGGGCAAAAATGTCAACAGATACCCACAGATGATCACGTTTTTTACTTATCACCAGGTGATAAGTAAAATATGCAATCTCCCGTGGGTATCCAACGATGGGGCCAAATAGACACAAAGATAACTTTTAAATTAGTTCTTCAAAAGAACGATAGTATGATTGCAGAAATTGTAAAACAATCATATTTCTGAAAGTAAGACTGTCAAAACCTCCAAAATTTATAGCAAATGAGGTAAATTATTAATAAACCCTTAAGTTTTTAGCTCACCTGAACCGAAGGTTCAAGTGAGCTTTTCTGATCACCCGTTGTCCGTCATCCGTCCGTCCGTCCGTCCGTCTGTCTGTCTGTCCGTCCGTCTGTAAACTTTTCACATTTTCAACTTCTTCTCAAAAACCACTGGGCCAAATTTAACCAAATTTGGTACAAAGCATCCTTATGGAAAGGGGGTTATAAATTGTAAAAATAAAGGGCACAGCCCTTTTCAGAAGGGAGATAATTGCGAAACAGTAAGTATAGGGTGCATGTCTTTAAAAATCTTCTTCTCAAGAACCACTGCACCAGAAATGCCAATATTTACACAAAAGCTTGTATATATAGTGAAGATTCTAAATTGTAAAAATCGTGACCCTCGGACCAAAACTGGGGCCCCAGGCGGGGTTCAAAGTTTAACATAGAAATACATAGGAAAATGTTTTAAAAATCTTCTTCTCAAGAACCACTGCACCAGAAATGCCAATATTTACACAAAAACTTGTATATATAGTGAAGATTCTAAATTGTAAAAATCGTGACCCTCGGACCAAAACTGGGGCCCCAGGCGGGGTTCAAAGTTTAACATAGAAATACATAGGAAAATTTTTAAAAAATCTTCTTCTCAAGAACCACTGCACCAGAAATGCCAATATTTACACATAAGCTTGTATACATAGTGAAGATTCTAAATTGTAAAAATCGTGACCCTCGGACCAAAACTGGGGCCCCAGGCGGGGTTCAAATTTAACATAGATATACCTTAGGAAAATTTTTAAAAAATCTTCTTCTCAAGAACCACTGCACCAGAAATGCCAATATTTACACAAAAGCTTGTATATATAGTGAAGATTCTAAATTGTAACAATCGTGACCCTCGGACCAAAACTGGGGCCCCAGACGGGGTTCAAAGTTTAACATAGATATACCTTAGGAAAATGTTTAAAAAATCTTCTTCTCAAGAACCACTGCACCAGAAATGCCAATATTTACACAAAAGCTTGTATGTATAATGAAGATTCTAAATTGTAGAAATCGTGACCCTCAAATCAAAACTGCAGCCCCAGGCGGGGTTCAAAGTTTAACATAGAACTACATATGAAAAATGTTTAAAAATTTTCTTCTCAAAAACCACTTCACCAAAAATGCCAATACATACACAAACGGTTGTATATATAGTGAAGATTGTAAAAATCGTGACCCCTGAACAAAAAGTGGGGCCCCAGTAGGGGTTTAGATTTTAACATATATAGGAAAATGTTTTAAAATCTTCTTCTCAAGAACTATAGTGCAACTGTTTGGGATATTACTATGCATACATGTACATCCTTAAATAATGTAGATTCAAAAAATTGTAACTCCTGGACAATTGATGGGCACCAAGAGGGGTTCAAAATTTAAACATTTTAAAAAACATAAAGGAAAAGTTTAAAAATTTTCTTCTCAAGAACTACAATGTTTTAGTTTGTGGAATTTCTATGCCTTCGCTCATATAGATTCCTAATTGGTAAAATCGTGACCCCAGGACCAATACTGGGGCCCCAAGATGGGGTCAAAGTTTATTATAGAAATATAAAGGTAACGTTAAAATATCTTCTTCTCGAGAACTACAATGCCTCAGTTTGTGAGATTACTATCATGCATACAACCTTGGATAATGAAGGTTCGACAGTTTTAAAATAGTGACCCCTGGACTAATACTAGGGACCCAAGATGGGTTTAAAGTTAAATGTAGAAGTACCGGTATATATGGAAAATGTTTAAAAATCTTCTTTTCGAGAACTACAATGCATCAATTTGTCAGATAACTACGTAAGCACCCTCAAATAGTGTAGATTCGAAATTATAAAAGCTGTGACCTCAATCTAATACTGGGGCCCCAAGAGGTGTTCAAAGTTTAGCATAGAAATATAGAGGGAAAATGTTGAAAAATCTTTTTCTAGGGAACTATAATGCTTCAGCTTGTGAGATAACTATGCAAGCATCTTTAAATAATGTAGATTCCAAATAATTAAAACTTTAGCCCTGGACTAATACTGTGGCCCCAAGAGGGGTTCAAAGTTTAACATAGAAAGATATATTGAAAATGTTTTTAAAAAGTTTTTCTCGAGAACTATAATGCTACAGTTTCTGAGATTATTATGCAAGGATCCTCAAATTGTGTAAACTCTAATGTAGTGAAACCAAGAGTTATCTTTCTTGATGTTCTGTACAGTCTGAGAGTTATTTCTCTTGAAGTGGAACTCTGCTACGTTCAGTTTTTCAGGTTGTGTACGTGCGGTCCTACCGCAGTGCTACACATTTTCATTCCTATGTTACTGTTTATGTTGTTCAAGCCAACCATAAACCTCGGACCATAACTGGGTCCCCAGAAAGGGGTTCAATGTTTAAAATAGAAAAAGCATATGCTACGAAATGTAATGTTACAAGGAACTGCTGTTCAGGTGAGCGATGTGGCCCATGGGCCTCTTGTTTAATTTATTTGAATTTCTTTCTCCTTTGTACAGCTGAGTGGAGGCTGGGATAAGAGAATCTGTATCTGGGATCTGGAGAAGGGAACGTAAGTAACAGGAGTAGGAGTTGAAGGGATTACATTCCTATTAGCACTCTACTGTCATGGGATTTTATTCCTTAACTACTAGTATTTGATTGATGATAGATTGTTTGGAATATAATTAATTTTATGATAGAAATACTCTGTTAGACTTAGACACGGAATTCTCGGTTGATGCATGTGGAATGATTTTATCAGGAGCTTGCTGTTCTATTTTTAGATTGGAAGGGACTTTCCGGAACACAGCCCCTGGTGCTTCCTATGAGAGTTTGGAGTTCGCCTGTGATGGGGTCATTCTGGACATGGACTACTCACCCAAACAGTGAGTGCCTGTACTCTCAAAATGAACAAGTCAAAGATAAACTGAGGTTTTGTTTAAAATAATTTGATGAACTTTTGACATGTAACATACTCAGTAGTTTAAAATGAAATACATTTTGATATTTTAATTGAGTTTCCTCGTCTTAATACAGTATGTTTTTAGTGATCAGTATGTTGCTAGACTTTAATTTTCTTACTGATAGACCTACTGTTGGATCTCCAAGTTTACTCTTTAACTTCGGCAATATCTCCTTACTTATAAACAATGTTGTAAATTTTCTTTCTTAGCAAAGAATTTGCCTACGCTTCCAGTGATAAGATGGTATATATAAGAAAATTTTCCACTAATGGTGCTAAAATGACCTTGGTCAACACATTGCAAGGTCATGAGGGTGAGGTCACCTGTGTACGCTGGAACATCCATGGCAAAGGATCGTGGGTAACGGGATCTGAGGACGGAACCATTAGAATTTGGGTCAGTTCTAATTAATGATATCAATGTTGTGATAATTACAGTCTGTCTGTTCGTCTGTCTGTGTGTCCATCAGGGATCAATGACCAAAGCATATTTTCTCACCCCTTGGCCCAGTCTGGCTTATACTTCACCCACAGAGTGCCTTTAAGTAAAGGAACTGCAGTGGTTGTGAACTATGTTTCAAGGTCTAGGGTTAAGGTCAAAGCAGAATTATATGAAAAATTCTTGTCAAGGGAGCATATATTCTCTCCCTTTTGTCCAATCTGGCTCATACATTACCCACATGGTGCCTGTGATCAGAAAGTATGCAATGACCTTGGATGGTGTTTGTACGTGAAGTGTTAAAGTCATATTGGATCACACAAAATCCTTTAAACAGCATATATACTCTTCACTTTGAAATGTTTTTCATCCTATTGTCCATTAGTTAAGCAGGGCCCTTTGATCAGGTCACCATTTTAATGTTGTCTAGTTATTTCTCACTTAGGGTTTATATCTTTTAAGGAAAGCACAGTATGATGTTACAGTATCTGAGCCCAAACTCTACCTCATAAAACCATGTGTTAACCATGTGGCCTTGACACCTGCTGTGACCTTGACTCTCAGCCCTGACCACCTGACTGTCCCCCACTGCGACATTTCTACTCATCCTTCTTCATTATCAGCTTGCATAAAACACCCACAAAGAAAGCCTGCATGTGTCTAAACAATGCATATGATAAATACATTTTCACAGTAATTAACAACTCTCTTTGATCTTTCTTTCTTACTAGTTCTCACACAAAACTTGAACATAACATGCATGTATATCTGGGGGGGGGGGGGTAACTAAGTCACAAAATTGTGAAAAAAATCTTAGATACCTGAGCTTTTTAATATGCCACAGTCTCTTTTGTGATTTAAAAAGTTTCAATTAACCATCAAAGATATGGAATAATTAAACTACAGTATGCTCATATATAATAGTTTAAAGCAATGTTTCTTTATGTTTTTTACCCTTAATATCTCAGTTTCTTGGATTTTAGTTAGAGATAACAAGAATTGACTTTACATAGATAAACAACATACATTGATTATACATGTTGGTTTAATATTGACTTCCTTAGTAAGACATCCCGCTATAACACATACACATGGACCTATTATCTACCGGTATACTGCTATATAAAAATAATAGACTCAGATTTTTGGGCTTTAATACTGAGAAATCGGAAGAGTGCTGTCTTTTGTTTTATATATTCTAAACACAATTGGTACTTGAAGATTACCTATGTTTTTATTTTTTCTTAAACAAGCTTCGCTTATTAAATATCAACGAAAATTCCTTTAAAAATTCCGGAAATCATCTGGATTTTACAATCTTGCGCATGTGCATTACATTCACGCTAAATCATGGGAGGCTCTTTAGTTTATGTTTGCACAATATCACATTTGCATAGATTAACTCAGAATCGATAATACAAATGCGTGTAAATTTTCATTGGAAATTTGCTATATATATTCTGTTCATCAAATAAATGTAACTCTAACTCAGTGCATTTAATATGAAAAATACAGAGAGTTGCGAATGTCAACATGGTTTGTAATGAATGATTTGACTGTAATTTTCAATGCAGTTTCATTAATTTTCCCCAAAATCGTTTCTGAGCGATTCTGCAATTTTCTGCTACATTACGGGTATATGGGAGGCATTTAAACTGTGGTGAAAGCCTGTCTCGAGACACAGTTTCATTATTCTAACAAAACAGAATGTAGTGAAATTAATTTATAGCATTATTGTAGGCTTAAATCCTGGTTATCTATTTCCCTCAGCGTTAGCAACACACTTAGCAATGGGAAACACTATATAAATAGTGTCTGTTTGGGAGGGTAACTGTTGAAATTGACATTCCAAGAAAACTATTGTCAACCAACGCGAAGCTGAGTTTGACAATGGTTTTCGAGGGGTGTCAATTTCAAAAGTTACCCTCCCAAACAGACACTATTTATTTTATTATACTGAATGTCTGAATTTTAGAGAAAATTTTACTGCTTTTTTATAGAAATGAAGTGAATTCTACGGCTAACCGTATGCGCATAATTTACGCGCATGTAGCAATTCGTTGTGTTACCCGTTGCCAAGTGTGTTGCTAACACAGAGGGTAATAGAATGGATTACCAACTGCATCTAAACCAATCAGATTTCAGTATTTAACATGAGAGTATAATAAAACGAATTGTTACATGCGCATAAATTATGCGCGTAACGTCATTTCTGTATAAAAGCAGTAAACAATTCACTAAAATTAAGACATTCAGTATAATAAAATAAATAGTGCCTGTTTGGGAGGATAACAGTTGAAATTGACACCCCTCAAAAACCATTGTCAACCTCCGCTTCGCGTCAGTTGACATTGGTTTCCTTGGGGTGTCTATTTCAACTGTTACCCTCCCAAACAGGCATTATTTCTATAGCTTTGATGTATCTATTTTGTAAATTTCCGATATCATATGCAATGTCAACCTGTGCACACACGGGTCAAAGTCAAGTATTGTTAAAAGATATTCTTGTCACATATTATCCTAGCAAAATTTTCTTTATTTTTTACAAATAGCCACAACTTTATTTCATGATTTCGCCAGCTTACATGTGATTGATAATTGCGCTGCTAAAATATGAATACGTTCTTATGTTCTGAGTTTTATTATTTAAAATATCAAAAAATGTTGGACCTTCATGTCTTCATTTGTGTACTTGAAGCATGCAGTATTTTTTTTTTTTAACCAGATTCATAAATTTTGACCTAAAATTTTAAAACAATCTTATATTAGTTCAAAGAGGGCAAATTCAATGATTAATTAATCTGTTTACTTTGTTTAGTCTGGAAGTGGCCTCAATGAATGCGAGCAAATTCTGGCTGCACAGGGAGGAGTTTGTTGCATGTGTATAGACAAGCTGAATGGAAGCATTGTAGCTGGTATACAGAACACCATCAGGTAAGTACGATTGTACCGTACATCCTGTGTCATTCTATGGTCAATGTGACGGCCAAACTTCATTAACCAATCACCATGAAGTCGCCTTCTGACCGCACTTTGTCCAGTGATAAAGCATTCTTTTTATTGCGAATACAATGCGTATGTGGTTGCATGAAGTATGTCACTGAGCATGTTACATAGAGATACCTGATTCGTGTGGTGTCTAGTGGACATTAACATTTCGGAAATATTTTCATTGGTTCACAAAACATGTACAAATATTTCTTTGTAGAATGCCTGTGTAGGTAGAATAAGAAGGAAAACCTGTATGTTTTCTGGGAAACCATAAAAACAGTGTCCAGCTCTTGTAACCAAGGGGAAAACATTTCCTACACTGTATCACCTTTGTACAGAGGAGTTTTATAAAAGAAGTACTTTTAATTCCTCTAGAACCTGTTTATGAATGCCAGACAGAATATCATCATCCTAATTACTGCACTTTTAACTTGTGTAGGTAAACAAATTCCTAAGGCATTTTCAGCGACCATTTCGTATCAAATTTTTTTTTGTCAAAGCAAATACCTGTACAAGGGGTTTTGGTAGATGTATCATTGTGTCCTGAGTAGACATGTCAGGTTATAAATTGCTTGACATATATTTACGAGACATAAATGAGGTCTTATAATTACTTGTCATGAACTGGAATGTTTTTACAATGTTCTTTAAAATGTTTGTAAAAAAGGGCAATGAAGACTTAATTACAAGTCATTACATTTAGTGTAAGCATCAAAATTTTGTTTTTTAGCTAAAATAGCATTTTGCAAATTTGTAATACTGTTTTTTTCCAGCTATAATCACTTGATTTACTGTATATCAGGTTTTTTCTGCGTCATGTTTTTTCCGCGATTCAGAACCTAGAACGGTATATAAAATTTATGCGAATCAAATTTTCACTGTTTCAAAGCCATAGTGAAAATATAATTCAAGATTGTTTAAACCTGTGAAGTAAGAGGGTTAACGTATTTGAATTGCATTTCTTTATAATGAAAAATCGGACAATTAAACCATTTACACCATTTCCTTAATGTTAAATGATTACCGATTATTATTTTCAGAGACGCAAACAGTCATATTAGATAAAAGATCATGTACCGTTACATAGACCAGTAGTTCAGGTATAATTAGACATCGGTTTACGCAAGAAATGAACATTTTAATAGCTTGTCAATATATTATTAAATAAACTACGAGGCTTACATACTTGTTATCTTGCGCTTGTCCTCCGATCCCGCAATTTCTACCTCTAAACTTACTGAACACAGTTCATTTTACTTTTACATACCTGTTTACTTTTACATACCTGTTTACTTTTACATACCTGTTTACTTTTACATACCTGTTTACTTCTTAAGGAAAGAGAGGAACAACACTTTGTATCAAATTTACACTGATATATTTTCTGCGATTTGGAAGTTGTCGCGAACAAAGCGGAAATTGGATACATGCGGAAAAAACCTGATATACGGTATTATCAATATGAAGGGTTGTTTACTATTACAGGATGTTTGACAATAAACATTAACATTTAATTTAATGGTCTGTAGCAAGCTTTGTTGAAATTTGTAGTTTGTCATTTAGTTCATGGTATTAAAGTAAAACAACTATTGTATGTATGCCTTGTATGGTGTATCATTTGGTTACAAGGTACATGTATATGGCTGTGTACATCATTGTTTGGTTCATGAACATTTTTGTTTGGTTCATGGTCTGTATCCAAGCTTATTTAATGTCATAGGGTATATGGCTGTGAACATCATTGGTTGGTTCATGAACATCATTGTTTGGTTCATGATCTGTATCCAAGTTTATTTACTGTTACAGGATATATGGCTGTGAACATCATTGGTTGGTTCATGAACATCATTGGTTGGTTCATGAACATCATTGTTTGGTTCATGGTCTGTAGTCTAGCTTATTTACCGGTACTGTTACAGGGTATATGGCTGTGAACGTCAGTGGTTGGTTCATGAACATCATTGTTTGGTTCATGGTCTGTATCCAAGCTTATTTACTGTTACAGGATATATGGCTGTGAACATCATTGGTTGGTTCATGAACATCATTGTTTGGTTCATGAACATCATTGTTTGGTTCATGGTCTGTAGTCTAGCTTATTTACCGGTACTGTTACAGGGTATATGGCTGTGAACGTCAGTGGTTGGTTCATGAACATCATTGTTTGGTTCATGGTCTGTATCCAAGCTTATTTACTGTTACAGGATATATGGCTGTGAACATCATTGGTTGGTTCATGAACATCATTGTTTGGTTCATGGTCTGTAGTCTAGCTTATTTATCGTTTACTGTTACTGACTGACTATAGAAATATATCCGGCTGATAATTTCATAGACGGCTTGGCTTCACCTTGCCATCTATGAGATTGATTAACCCGATATATTTCTATAGTCAACCAGTAACAAACCTAATAAGTACCATAATAGTAGCCAGGTGTGTTGTTTGTTACAAGGTTGGAGATTGTTAACATATCATTTGGCTCATGGTCTAAAGCCAAGTGTCTTTATACTCAGATTGTAAATGGCTGTAAACTTTATTGTTTGATTTATGATTTTTTAGCCAGGTTCATTTACTGTTACAGGGTATATGACTGTGAACATTACCGCTTGGTCCAGACTAATGTTGGTCACATAGATGCTGTCAGAAGTATCATCCACATTCCAGAAAGAAATCAGGTAAAGTTTGTGAACTTTGAAGACAGAAAGAGGAATGGTTTGATAACACTTTTATTTGTATTGAATTAAATATGCAAAATGAAACACATTTAACAAATATCCATTTAATCCCTACAGACTCTTATGGTTAGTTAAAGACAAAGGTCAGAAGTTATGGCCTTGACCTTTTATACAC
Organism: Magallana gigas; assembly: GCF_963853765.1. Lineage (NCBI taxonomy): Eukaryota > Metazoa > Mollusca > Bivalvia > Ostreida > Ostreidae > Magallana > Magallana gigas. The sequence goes on along the minus strand of NC_088858.1, from coordinate 51,004,084 downwards.
TCTTCTTTTTATGCTTGACCTTTTTCCTTGTAGTATGTCTCCTGTTCCTGGGACCAAACTATCAGAGTTTGGAATGCCTGGAAAAAACCAAAGAGAAGGGTGATTCCAAAGAATGATAACAAACATATGACCTTGAACTCTGGAGATGGTGATAAGCCAACCACCTCAGGATCAGAGAAAAAAGTGGCGTTTTCTGACATTGATGGCGAAGAAGAGATGGCAAAGATTCCTGAAGAAGATGAAGAGGATTTACAGGTTGAAGAGGTGTGATTCTTCATCATCAACATGTGTGCCATAATCTTATTGTGATAACAGATCCTGCTGCATGTAAAGAAGTTAATTTAATTTAATCATGCCAAAATTTGACTTAAAGGGCTTTAAATCTGTGATTCTGTCTTCATTTGAATGCTAAAAATTGATTGTACAACTTATGTCAGGCAAAGCAGTCTTTTAAGATCAATGTGTTTTATGTATCATATACTTGTGTACTTTTCATTTTACGTTTTTATTACCTCCAGGGTTGAAGGGCTTCTGAGATGAAAATTAGTTTGTAAACATCATCTTCTTTTATATGCTATCAAAGAGTATTTTATTTACATACAAAGTCTTTATTTTATAATTTCTATGTATAGAAGCACTTTTTATTCATTTTTTACATTTCATAGTTCTATATATATATGTTATGTACATTGTACAATTTTTTTTATCAATATGTATAGTCTCGAATATATTTTTGTCCAGAAGTAACTCTGAGTAAGCCGGCGGTATTTGTGCGTTTTCCCACACCTGTCTCTAGTCAGTGTGACACGGGCTCTTGGATTTTGTGAGCTCCTCTTGTACAGACTGTGTGTTCACATATTGTCCATACTTGTTTCCAACTAGTTCACCGTTCCACTAATATGTTATAAATAACTTAAAAGGAGGTATTTCTTAGACATAGATTCCTGAGGAGTTGTGTTGGTTTTTGTGTGTTTTCACTGCCTATTGTCAGTTCTGTCTCCTCTTGTTCCAAGAATTAATGGCCTGCTATAAAAGTTTTCTCAGGTAGAATGGTATATATGGAGTAAAGAACTTTTTATGATGATTTCTCACATATACAAACAGTAAGAAACCAACAAAAATAGAAATTTGTTAATTATCTTGATATACGGCATGCTGTTGCTATTGAATTGGTAGTTAGGTGCAGAAATATCTTTCATTACGTATATAAGAATTTGGGGACAGTTTGTGACTGTCGTATTCCTTTCAGATTATTGTAATTAATTCAAATATTTACGATAATAGCGTAAGTCTGCACCACAGTGATGTAATTCATCCAGTTTGCGCTAGAGTAGTTCAGTGTTTGGAATCGGTTTTATGTGATTGCCATTTTCATGCATTTCTTGACTTTATTTTTTTTTGTATGTTCCTTTATTTAGATGATGAATGTGTTTATACTTAGAAATACTTTAAAAAGGTATTGATGGCTGACAGATTTTAAAAGAAGTGGATTCTTTTCAGTTGAGACTATCCTTAATTAAAGCAATACCCAAATTTACAAAATGATTATATGGGTTAAAAATAAACTGAATGTGATGAAGATCAGTGTGCCAAAACTTTAACCATGACCATCAACATTTATCAGGGTTGTGAATTGTGAACTTAACACACATTTTTGTTACATTGTGAATCTGTTACTGGTGCATCCGTCCTCTAATGTGCATCTATGATAGTCTTTGAAGAGAAAAAAGTGTCTTATTGATTGATACAAAGAACATATACATGTATATCAATCCTTGAATAATTATTCTGAATGTTTATTTTGTGCAATTTTTGCTTTCATTAAAATTTATATGATGTCATAGTTTTCTTCTTTTTGTTAGTTTTATAAATTTGATATTAGTCACTTATTCCTGGGTTTCAGCTCACCTGAACAGAAGGTTAAAGTGAGCTGTATCTAAATTAACTTGTTTCATTGTTATCTCCTGGTCTAAAATCACTGCATTTCACCCAAATTTATCACATATCACCCTAAGGAGGGGCCAAAATGGAAGTTAAAAAACAGAAATAATATGAAGCCATCTCTTCTGTAGAACATAAGGATGAAATATCTTGGTTTTTGATTATTGAATAAAGCTAGTAACATGAATGTGTTAAGTTTGTTTGAAAAATGAATTACCCCTTAGATAATCTTTATATACTTACAGTAAAGATAGTTCCCTCTTGTATCATAGGTATATGTATCGTTGGTTGTTGGGGTTTTTTTACTCTGTCTTACAATTGTATCTATAATGAACTTAATTCTTCCATTTAAACTGTTAAACCTTTGAAAGAAATTGATAACACATATTGGGTTAATGTGTGGATTTTGATCAAATATATCAAACTGGGATGTATCAAATCTTCCTGTTTGTGCGCCATAAAGAGAATATGTGTTTGTTCCTTATGCATTGATGTATATAAATAAATGTGTACCCGGTATATACAACTACCGTGGGTATTGATCTTCTGAACTGTTGACCTGGCCAGTTAGTGGGGAGATATGAGTACAGACCTGCTGGTATACACTGAGCCACACGCCCTAATCCGCATTAATCCTGTTAATCCCACGCCGGGTGTCAAGCAGCTGGTAGGTGATGCAGATAGATTTTATACAGAGTACATAGGTCTATATGTAGTTTTTATTTGACACAGTGGGAGACTTTGAAGTGTAGTCATACATGTTCACGTAGCTAAGAATTTTGGTTGTTGGGAAGGAGGGGGGGGGGGGGGTATTCAAGCTCACTTCAGGAATTGGAATTTGTATAGACATGCAACATAAAATGGAAGCAACTTTGAAAATAAGCATATAAGAAGCGCGAGTCCCTCCCCCATCATTTTCCTCTGACAATGGCGGAATTTCGTCTCCCTGAGAAACTATAGCATAGTATTCCATATATAGCAGGTACTGTTTGACTAAATAGAAATATAGGAAAGGAAAGAAAATAAATTATAAAGTGATTTAGATAGAGTTTATACATATATTAAAACTCACTCGGCGATCTGACATTTGGAACATCGTATATATTTAAAGAGATTTTACCGTCTCCTTCTATATATCATACTAATATAACAATAATAATTACAAAATGTAACTCATCACATAGTTTATATCTTTCATGATGAAGGTAAATTTATAACAAAAATATTGTTAAAATTACTTTTCATATTGATTTTATGTGTCCATTAATTATTTTTTATTTTTGGTTTTTTTTCCTTGTCTATAATCAACTTTATTTTTCCATATAACTTTCAAAGGAGAGAATCAATTAATTACAAAGTAAACCTCGATGTACCAGTAGCTATATAAGTAGTGTAAATGCAATGTCTTGCAACTAGTGCATGTTCCTTCTATCTAAAATATTAATTTTGTTCTTTTAAATGAAAATTAGGTCTGTTGCCAATCTTAAAACCCTAAATATATAATGATAATGAAATTACCTCGGAAAATATATAACTGAAATAATTTGATAAAACCCGAAATGTACGAGCGGGTCATAGGTCTCCATATATTTTAAGAAAATTTCACATCTTGTACGTTTATAAGTAACCACGCCCAGTCACTGGGCCAGCGTATGTGTACAGTTAAGACTGACATCATTCATGTCTAGTGGGATTTTAAGTCACCATAGTAAGTTATGGGCTGTTGGAGCTGGCCTTGAGATCAGGTAAATTTCCGCGTGTACGCTGTATATGATTGAATTTTTAGCAGATTTGTCGCCCTCTGTCAATCAGTGCATCGATCTGGAATTATCTCCTTTATTGTTTTGCTTTCAATCGTTTGTCATGATAACCGCATTCGCTGTCTCTATCATATCATTAGAAATATCTTGGACGTGCATAAACCAAAATAATCACTGTCTTAATGTTTGAAATCTAATATGTTCACTGCGAATGATTTTTCAATATCTTATATTGTTTTTAGTTTATTAAACATTTCAAAATAACCTTTATGATCTGACATATAAGTTTTTGTTAAGCTGTTAAGCAAACTTGAAAAAAAAAACCCAGATAAATAAGCTATAAATCTACAAGTGGGCAATAGAATCCCTGATATATACGTACTTACAATCATGTTCAATAAACGTCTCATTTGACTTGTTAATTGCCAATCTTAATACACATAGGAATTTTTGAAATATAAAGATTTTTTTTTACACAAACGCATAAATTAAAGATTTGTTAAAATTTTCATTTTTTTTAGTTTGTGCACTAATATGAAAATTGATAAATTCACATACAATCGCCTCTATTTCTTATCCTTACATGAAATAATAGACATTTATTCAAATAGTGTGATTGCTTTGTTTTGATTTTCCCCCTTATTTGCTCTCTCTCTCTCTCTCTCTCTCTCTCTCTCTCTCTCTCTCTCACACACACACACATCACAAACGCACGTGGATTTGTTTATATGTAGGATAGTTCTGTTCGGGGCCGCCGCGTTCATTATTATAACCGATCTTATTTTGCATTAAATGTTTGTTTAATGATATTTGTATGTTTCAGACAATACTTGCAAAAGAATTTGTAATTGTACTATTTCAAGAGACATTTTACCCACGTGTCAAATAGATTTCTCATGTTTTTCTTGGTTATATTCAATAATTTGAGGCGTGGCTAATATACGGAAACTTTGCATATTCATGCATGACTCATGACGTCACGTTGTTGAAAAAAATGGCGGACGTACATGAGACGTGCCAGTCGAATGGAAACAATATAAATGAAGTATCTTCTAAGAAAAAGGGTAACAGATCAAAGCAGGAGTTGGATTTAGACAACACTGCAAGAGGCATGTCTACCACACAGTCGACTTCACGATTCCATGTGGCTAGAGTGAATGATGAGAAAAAGACGGAAGATTCCGAACAGCCGCTTTCAGAAGAGCCGAAGCCGACACCGGCATCAGGAAAACCAGCTAAACAATTGGATTTTCAAATTCCAGAATCTCCTCAATCTCCAAAATCTCCGTACGACTCAGTCCAATTTTTCGCAGGAACTGTCAGTCCAAATGACACGTATGGATATAATAATTCGTGCGAGACGCACATGAAAACATTTGGAAAGAATACTGTGGAAGCTATTCCCCATGTGGATCACTACAGAAATTTACTTTCAGCAACCGCTGCTTTAAAATCAAGACCAACTCTTGCCGAACTACACGAAGAGAAGGTAATTTGACTGTTATAAATGCTAATTGGATTTTACGATATATTGATTTGTTTTCTTGGTCACGTCTGTACAAAATACGGCACCATACAAAATGCACGGTGTATCAGCGGTCCATTCATGTCCGGTATTATATCCGGAGAATCAGTGCTCAATGTTTATTCGATCCATCATATCCTTGATTATGTAAACTTAGAAACGAAATGCCTCAGGGATTTCCACAGACTATAAATTTTTAATGAGTTTTTTAAATTGGTATGTACCTGCAACTGCCAAAGACTGAAAGGGAATGACAGGGCCATTTATCTCTCAACAAGAAATTTAACAAAAAAAAACCCAGAAATTTAGCAATAAAAGGAGCAAGTTCATTTTTTTTGTCATATTAAGATAAAATGAAAGTCCATTAATAATTCAAAAGTAAAAGGGGTTAAGTCAGTTGACCAAGTAATCTTAACATGCTGTGCACACAATTACATGTTCTTACAAAAGCATCCATATGCTACTTTGTTGCTTCTTTGCCAAGTAATCTTTATTCTGTATAATCAAAAGATGGAGCTTATGGAAATAGTTTTCCTAATCATGCAAAAGCCTTTCAGTCTTGCCAGCAGTCCCGATCAATTACAATATGTGTCTGTGCATTGTATATTTAATCATTTCATCTTTTTTTATTACCTTGGAAATTATATATATTATTTAATTCAAGAAGAATTGCAGGCAAATCGCATACGTTCATTCATCTTGCAGAATTGTCAAAAAGATTAAAAACAAGGGCAAGTCAAATGCCGATCTACCTGTGGGTTGTTTTTTTTTACCTGATTAAATATGTACATTATTACAACGAGCTAGAATTAACAATGTCAAAATTATATTCTTATTTTAAACTTGAAAA